>NW_012114699.1:1781177-1788788 GCF_000951035.1 Colobus angolensis palliatus | reverse complement strand
AGAACTTAAAGTATAATAAAAAAAATAAAAAAATAAAAAATAAAAAAAAATAAAAATAAAAAAATAAAAAAAGTACAGCAACATCTGGTGGAGGCAAACCAGTATTTCAATCAGTCAAAATGGCTGACAGCTATCAAATTCTACTATTATGATTATGGCCTATAGTACCCCCACTAACAGCGGCTATCTTAATACTCACATTCATACTTAAATTTGTTTCTTCTTACCTAGAAGCAATCAAACTCCAAATGGTACTACAGACAGAACTACGCATGGACATACCTTTCTTCCATGGACTCTTAGATCAACCCTAAAAGGAGCCCTAGCTGCTGTTCCCCACATGATGCCCCTTTTCAGCAGGAAGTATCCAGAAAGAGTCATAGCTCAAACATCCCCTAATAGCAGTTAGGGTTACCACTCCAGAGTGGGGGAATGATATAGGAGTTAAGAAGAAATCACTTAGGCAGATAGTAAGGGTATGGGAGTCCTCAGTAAGGATTTTCTTTTTAACAAAAAGCAGCCCTAAATCATTTTCTAACAAAGAGGAGCCTGTAAAGTCAAGCTGTGGACATAGACATGCAAGCTGGAAGCTTGCATGGATGAGTGCCGGCAGGAACTAAGGGCTAGACATGTTCAAGATGGTGGCTCCATCTTCCCCTCTCTTTGTCAGCCATATGCAGACAAGATGGAACCAATCACCTGGAAAGCCCATTTACATAATGAAATTAGGGTGGAACAACCAGCCTTCCCTGTGCACTATGTAAACATCACACCTGATCGAATCAATCTCTGAGCCCTACATAAATCAGACACCACCTCCTCAAACCTGACTATAAAATCCCATCCATCTGCTGCCAGCCCATCCTTTCCACTCGGAGACCCCTCTCTATATATAGATAGAGCTGTTTCTCTTTCTTTACTCTTCTGCCTATTAAACCTCTGCTCCTTAACTCCTTGTGTATGACCATGTCCTAAATTTTCCTGGTGCATGACAAAGAACCCTAGAGTATATGCCCCAGACAACATAGCCACTTCATAGCCATTAAACAAAAAAAAAAGAGAGAGATTGAGATTATGTCTTTTGTGGGAACACAGATGGAGCTGGAGGCCATTATCTTTAGCAAACCAACACATAAAGAGAAAACCAAACACCACATCTTCTCACTTATAAGCGGGAGCTAAATGATGAGAACTCATGAACACAAAGAAGGGAACAACAGACCCTGGGGTCTACTTGATGGTGGAGGGCGCACTGAGGAAAAGGAGTAGAAAAGATGACTATTGGATACTGGGCTTAATTCCTGAGTGATAAAATAATCTATACAACAAGCCCCTGTGACATGAGTTTATCTATGTAACAAACCTTCAAATGTACCTTGGAACCTCAAATAAAAGTTAAAAAAAGAAAAGCAACATATAGACAATAAATTACCAGAATCTTCAACATTGGATCAAAAACGAATATGAATAACTCCACCCTAAGTCACTCCCACACAGAACCGTTAGTCTGCAAAAGGAAGAAAAAGCTTCTCATTTATATGTGAAAAAATTATCAGAAGGAAAAAATCAAAAATTAACTTGAGGAATCTCTAGCAATTTTCTTCCATATCAGAGTGCCCAAAAAGTAGTTTGAATTTGAATTTACTTGCTTGTGCACACTCACCTAAAACTGAAGCTAGTGAGGAGAAAGGAAACAGCCAAAAGGATAATACAAAAAGAGCATCCAGATAAATGTATGGACATTTGAGAGTAAATGGTACCTAGGGAAACATTTCTTCTTTCATTTTGTATTAGTGATTATGCTTCAACTTTTATTTTAATATGTTTCTTCCTCTATTTGCTAAATTCAAAGCAAACATTTTTCTTTTAGAAATAGATTTTAAAGTACATGAAAATATTGGTTTTAAATTCCTGACACTAGTACTGGGCCATGAAATGAGAAGAAATATCCACAGATAGATAACAGACAGCTCTTACATTAGCTGCCAAGATAAATCAATCTTCACTTGAACCTTGACCTGGTTAAAGATAAAGTTCATACCTGGCATGGTGGCTCATGCCTGTAATCCCAGCACTTTGGGAGGCCGAAGCTGGTGGATCATGAGGTCGGGAGATCGAGACCATCCTGGCTAACATGGTGAAACCCTGTCTCTACTAAAAATACAAAAAAAAAAAAAAAATTAACTGGATGTGGTGGCACGTGCCTGTAATCCTAGCTGCTTGGGAGGCTTAAGTAGGAGAATCGCTTGAACCTGGGAGGCAGAGGTAGCTGAGATCACACCACTGCACTCCAGCCTGGGTGACAAAGCAAGACTCCACTTCCAAAAAAAAAAAAAGATACAGTTCAGGGACAGGGACATGTTTCAGGTTTTCAGCAGAGGATTTTCACATAATTACATAGCCAAGAGTACAAGCACTTGACAAATTATCACATAATTCATTAGTAGCTAGTGTTCTGATAAAGAAGAGCCAGCTTTTTGTCCTTAGGATGTTTAACTGTAATTGAGGTTGTGTACCATCACTAATACAGACCTGTAATTGAGGTTGTGTACCATCACTAATACAGCTGTTGCATTTTCATATGTGCACAGAGCATCTGCACCTTTCAGTTACAATGATAAGTTGTGGGAAAATGAAAAAGAAGATGACAGGGAAAGAGAGAGAAGAAGGAAGCAAAGGAAGAGGAAGGGGAAAAGGAGGAGGAGAGGAAAAGGAAGAGGAGGAAAAGAAGATAGAATAAGAAAAAAGTAGCAGCCAGAGACAGGAGAAGGGGGAGAAGGGACAGGAAGACAAGGAAAGAGGAGAAGAAATTATAGTGGAACACAGTTTGCACTCTCATATTTCTTCTGTTAACAGACTTGGGTGGCCTTCATGATACTTGCCTTCCAGTGTTCATGCCCTCATATAATCCCCTTCTTTGAAGCATGGGTGGAACTAGTGACATTCGTCTAACTAACAGAATATAACAAAGATGTTACCCCCATCGTTGTGTTACATTATGTAGAATTTTGTCTTACTAGCAGAGTCACTTTAGAATCTTGTTCTAGAAACGACTTACCATGAGTCTTACAGCCAAAGGGAAATAAATTTTACCAGCAACCTGAGGAAGCTTGGAAGTAGAGACTTGCTCAGTCGAACCTCCAGATGAAAATCCAATCCTGACTAACACCTCAATTACAGTCTTGCAGAGGATTCATAAGCCATGCCTAGATTCCTGACTAACAGCAATATAAAAGAAAATAAATATGTGTTTTTTAAACCATTACTTTGTGGTAATTTGTTTTGCAGCCTGGAAAACTAGTACATTTTCTAAGAACATGAACAAGTACCCCAAATTAACTTTTCTCTGAATAAATCTAAAAATTTGGTATATTTTGAAATGTTCATACCCCTTTGACAATTTAGGTGTGAATATCAGCTAGTGATAATTTAAATATTTATTTTCCTCAAAGCAATCTTATAATATACTTAGAAAAATAGAAAATCAGTTTTTCTTTACAAATGAATTTATGTAAAGAAAGAAAAACAGTTTTTACTTCTGTTCATAGGCATCAATTCACAGTAATTTAAAAAGTTGTGTATTTAAAATAGTGCATGCTAAATGTTCAGATACTTATTGTCACTGTTAATATGATTTGAATAGAATCATAAATTTAACATAAAAATAAAGACCTTTGAGATATTTAAATCTAAATAATTATTTCCAGAAATGAAAAATTTGACACCCAGAGAAGTAAAGTGACTAAGGTAACATAGCTTGTTACTGGCAGACCAAGTTTTGACATACTTGGATACCTAATACTTTTCACCATTCTATCATTATCACTACATTATTACTACATTATTACTATATTATGACTCCTAATAATTGTACTGCTCTTCTAAAAGAAATGCATAGCACATTCAAATGATATTTATTCAGACAATAACTAAATGTTTAATTCTACAGGTTAGAATTATAGCTGCCTACTATATTTTGGGATTTTCTTTTTATAGTACTAGAAGTGGTATGCTGTTACATTTACAACGTCGTGACATCTCTTTTTCTATCACATTGTCTTTCTACATTCATGCCAAAGTGGTGGATGTCAATCCACTTTTGCTTTTAGTGATTTGAGGCTGAGTTACATATAATTCTTGTTGAAAGACAATATTTGAATTCTGTAGTGGAATATTTCACTATATTGATTAAATAGTGTCATTTCTCTAAGTATCTCCTAAGTTGTTGAGTCAATACTGAAACACAATAATTCTCATAGTTGCAATTGGCCCAAAATGATTCTATGACAATCTGCCATATATTAAAGACCATCTGGTACCACATTCTATAACATTTTATTTGGATTTTCTGAAGATAATTTTTTAATTTTTTTCTCCAAAAAGTGAGCTTGCTAGTCATCTTACTTTCATTCTAGAGCATCTTGAAGTAACTAAGTCAGCAAATACTTGTTAGTCATAGTTTCCATAAATGAAACAATCTGACTAAGATAACCTTTCAAGCTATAATATTTGAATGACAAACAGTACCTTTTAAGATGTTCTGGTGAAAAAAACTGATGGGACTATCCACATTTAAAAACCGAGCTGCAGCCTGAAGCTTATTTTTTCTTTATAAATTTATGTTGCCCAGTAAATGCTTCTATACTCTATAGTCTTGAATGCCTCCAAGGGAAGGAAATAAAAAGAGAGGAAAAAGAGAAAAGCAGAGAGAGAGATAACAATACACTAAGAAGAGTGGTAGAGTATCACTAATAAGTGCGTTGTATAACCCAAAATTCTATACCTATGTCTGGGTTATACATAGTATGTTCTTAAACACATACACATTTGATTTGACCCTTTTGAACAATTAACAAAAATAAACTAAGGGAGTTTATATGGCAAATAGCACATCTTGGTATTAATCCCTTAGTAAGTATGGTACGCTCAAAAAGGGCAAATTGTTCATTATTGTCTTTGTGTAGTTTACAAGACAGCAAGGCACTACAGTGTACGTATGAGCCAGGCAATAACCAGTCTGGGGCTTGGGAGCTGATTCAAATGGTTCAGATCATTCCCATGTTCCAAGATTGTTCAGAAATGAATGAAGACCCTTTATTAATGTTTTGTCATTACTTAGGATCTATATGACTGAGTTCAACCATTTTCTTTTCATTTCCACTTTAGTTTCTCCAAATATAATGTAGATAATAAATATATTGTGGTAGTCCAGTGTTGTAAAAGTTGTTAAACTAATGCTCTTAAACAATATTTAAAATGACATTTTTATTAAGTTGGCATGAACTATGTTTCTAAATTGCTTTTAATATGATAATGTTTGCAGTTTATTATGCCATAAGTGCAGTTTGGCAGTGGAATGTACATGAATATTTCATCCAGCAAAGGCCATGATTCTGTAATTATAAATAGACCTGTTCCAACAGAAGTAGACAGATGCTTGTGTTTCAAAGCAAATATTCTAAAGCAAGAGTTGTTGATTAAAGGCTTAAGACAAAGCAGAGGTATATCGGGGTTGAGTGCTTATTACCTAGAGGAAGTCAATTTTGTAAGCACCTGGAAAGTTGAGAAGGCAGCACTAGTGTCAGACATAGCTGTGACAAACTGTGTTACCTCTTTAGACCTCAATTGAACCTCTGATTTACTTGTGACACTTTCATTTTGGAAAAGAGCCTCTGTCTTTTGCTCCAAGCACAAGTAAACATCAAAACCCTAATAAAACAGCACAGAGATTTAAGACTTAAATATTAGACCTAAGACCATAACAACCCTAGAAGAAAACCTAGGCAATACCATTCAGGACATAGGCATGGGCAAGGACTTCATGTCTAAAACACCAAAAGCAATGGCAACAAAAGCCAAAATTGACAAATGGGATCTAATTAAACTAAAAAGCTTCTGCACAGCAAAAGAAACTACCATCAGAGTGAATAGGCAACCTACAGAATACGAGAAAATTTTTGCAATCTACCCATCTGACAAAGGGCTAATATCCAGAATCTACAAAGAACTTAAACAAATTCACAAGAAAGAAACAACCCCATCAAAAAGTGGGCAGAGGACATGAACAGACACTTCTCAAAAGAAGACATTCATACAGCCAACAGACACATGAAAAAATGCTCATCATCACTGGCCATCAGAGAAATGCAAATCAAAACCACAATGAGATACCATCTCACGCCAGTTAAAATGGCGATCATTAAAAAGTCAGGAAACAACAGGTGCTTGGGAGGATGTGGAGAAATAGGAATACTTTTACACTCTTGGTGGGACTGTAAACTAGTTCAACCATTGTGGAAGACAGTGTCACGATTCCTCAAGGATCTGGAACTAGAAATACCATTTGACCCAACCATTTCCACTACTGGGTATATACCCAAAGGATTATAAATCATGCTGCTATAAAGACACATATGTTTATTGTGGCACTATTCACAGTAGCAAAGACTTGGAACCAACCCAAATGTCCATCAATGATAGACTGGATTAAGAAAATATGGCACATATACACCATGGAATACTATGCAGCCATAAAAAAGGATGAGTTCATGTCCTTTGTAGGGACATGGATGAAGTTGGAAGCCATCATTCTGAGCAAACAATCGCAAGGACAGAAAACCAAACACCACATGTTCTCACTCATAATTGGGAATTGAACAATGAGAACACCTGGACACAGGATGGGGAACATCACACACCAGGGCCTGACGTGGGGTAGGGGGAGGGGAGAGGGATAGCATCAAGAGATATACCTAATGTAAATGACGAGTTAATGGGTGCAGCACACCAATAGTGCACATGTATACATATGTAACAAACCTGCACGTTGTGCACATGTACCCTAGAACTTAAAGTATAATAATAATTTTTTTAAAATACCACAGAGATTGCCAAAGAGCTTAAGCAGGCTGTGTGCTGTATGTTTCACCTCAGGTAATTTAATTAGGTAATGCAATATTTCTTTTATCTTTCATCCACGTCATCATATGATATTTATTGGATATCATGTCACCAAGAAATGACATGTATCAAAATGAAGAGTAAATACTATCTTTCTTTCTCCTTGCGCATACTTCTACTGAATTCTAAGTAGTCTGAAATTTTCACTGCTCCATCCATAGTGACCTATCCATCCATTGACAGTGGCTGTTAAAGACTTGTGCTTCACTGCTCACCACTTTTTTGAGTTAATTTATTTTTTCTTTTTCTCCCCACACTTGATTTGATGAAGGTTATAGTATGCGTGTAGTCAGAACACAGAAAGATTTTACCTTATGGTAATTTGCCATAAGACTAAATTTTTACCAGCACATTTAAGAGGGCCTCTCTTGAGTATAGGTCCAGGTCTAAAATGAGTGTCGGAAATATTGATACAACCTCCATTTTACAGAGGTGGAAAATGAGGCTGTAAGTGGAAGTACAAATATTCTATAGCTTTGGAAAAAGAAAGATGTTATTTGAACCTGTTACATGGTCAATAACATATCCAGTCCCAATTAGTTTGCATTTGAACAAAAGCCATCAGAGAAATGCAAATCAAAACCACAATGAGATACCATCTCACACCAGTTAGAATGGCAATCATTAAAAAATCAGGAAACAACAGGTGTT
>NW_012114699.1:1737722-1780947 GCF_000951035.1 Colobus angolensis palliatus | reverse complement strand
ACCCTAGAACTTAAAGTATAAAAAAAAAAAAAAAAAGAAAGATGTTATTTGAACCTGTTACATGGTCAATAACATATCCAGTCCCAATTAGTTTGCATTTGAACAAAAGCCACTGCCTTGATAAGGAATGTAAATTGCAACAGAGCTATAATTGCTCAGTATTTCCTTGCTTTGCCAGTAATGAAATCATTTGCAATAAGAAAATTTAACATCATCTCACCATAATGTCTTTCTAAAACTAAATGTTTCAAATACTGCTGGGTTAATAAAAAATGTAAACTATATCTTTTTCCTGTGTATAATAATTCATGCAACTAAAATGTATATGAAATTAGTTCATAATAGTGAGTGAAAAGGTAAATATTTCAGAAGGAAAGAAGTGTGTTATTTGAGTACTTTATGTTAATTTACCAGTGACTTTCATAGTTTGTATTTCTTTAGCTGGAGGAAAATTAGATGGATACAGTTCACATTTTAGAGAAATGAAAAAAAGTATTTTTAAAAATTTTGTATTTTTAAATTTTGTTGGTACATAGTAGTTGTATATATTTATGGGGTAGCAGAGACATTTTGATACAGTCATGTAATATGAAATAAAAGCATCATGAAGAATGGGATATCCACCCCCTCAAGCATTTATCCTTCGAGTTATAAGCAATCCAATTACACTCTTTAAATAGTTTAAAAATGTAAAATTAAGTTATTATTGACTATAGTCACCCTGTGGTGCTATCAAATAGTAAGCCTTTTGAATTATTTTTGTGTGTAGAGACAAGGTCTCACTATGTTGCTCGGACCGATCTCAAACTCCTGAGTTCAAACAATCCTCCCCCTCTGCTTCCCAAAGTGCTGGAATTACAGGCATGAGCCCAAAAACAGGTCTTATTCATTCTTCCTATGTGTTTTTTTCTTTTTAACCCATTCACCATCCCCATCTTCCTTCAATCCCCCCACCACCCTTCCCAGCCTCTGGTAACTATTCTTCTACTCTCTATGTCCATGAGTTCAATTATTCTGATTTTTAGACCCCACAAATATGTGAGAACATATGATCTTTGTCTTCCTGTGCCTGGTTTATTTCACTTAACATATATACACAATGGGAAAACATTACTTTTTAAAAATTGTAAAATACTTTCTTGAAAAATGATTTTCCTTTCATGTTGGTTTTGTTTTAAAGTGCTGTGTGTCGTGTTTTTACTTCTGAAAAAGTTATTATTACACATTTGTTTTGTATCTTTGTTTATATTCTGCTCCAATCACAGGATTTATTTGCTCCATTATAAATTTGTTTCTCCTAGAACCCAAAAGCAACCTGGCATAGAGTTTATGATATGTTTACAGGTTTGTCTAAATGAATTTTATCCTTTGGAAATGCCCCTGCATATCTACAGTTTTCTTCAAAAGTGTAATTCAATCTGATGTAGATTTGGAAAGTTTCTTAAAACTTGAGTATTCTTTTTCTCTCCATAGTCTATATAGGCAGAAAAAAAATTTTTTTCAATTAGCCTAGGTAGCTCAAGGCACTATTTATATTAAATTGCATATTTTTTCTCCTTTCATACAATATATCTGAATAATATAAATATTTGACATTCAAAATATCAGAATAAATTCCTGTAGAACTAATAGAACTAATGTATCACTGATAATGTAAGCAACCATGTACTTATATCCCTACCTATCTCCGCCTCTTTTACAATGCAACTCAAGCCTGTCCTTTCTATTTTTTCTTGTTATCTTTCATCTTTAACTCCTACTTTTATTATTTAACCAAACTTTTATTGCCCATCTTTGCATAGTGCTCAATATTGCAATTTGTTTAAAAGAGACCATAACGAAAAACATTGTAGCTATATTTATATACTACTTTTCATCTCAAAAGATCCTAAATAACTTTACAGACTATGTAATGGGACAAAATCTGCAATCAGTTCATGTACACATTTCCCATTAAATTCACTGGGAATTCTGTGTAAAAAAAAAAATGATTACAGGATCACATCTCCTGAATATACACTTTAATCATGTCACTCCCCACTGAAATGTAGTCACCTCTAGGTGTGGACCCAAAAGCTATTTGAAAGCACAACACAGCACTCCACAAGTTTAGAATAGGAAATGAGATTGCAGCTATTCAAAATGGTAGGGAGGAGGTGTTTATTTAGCTCTACTTTGATTCATAAGTGCACCCAATGCTCTAAATGGCCTCTGGGCTTGTATAAAACATTTATCAAAAATTTCAATCACTATTCCACAAAAGGAAGGGAGGGGATTGGGTGAAAATAAGTGATCCACTTTATAGTTGAGCTTATGTGTAAATAAATAAATTCTTTATGTGGAGATTTAATTCTTACCTTCCTGGGTAAGCCAGGTCAAAGTAAAGAATAATGAGAAAATTGATTAAAACGCCCATTGAAAAGAGAAGGGAGAAAGGATATTCTAACATTTGACTCTCAAAGTACTTTGTGGTGAGAATAAGGGTTCAGGATAAGTAATCTTTGAGGGAACCCTCAACATGGCCTCCAAATATAGTCTTAGATGATCTGAATAATTAGAATAATTAGGATATTCCTTTGCATCCGTTCTCTACCATCCTCTAAACTGTAGAATTCTTCTAGTTTTGATATTCTCTTATCCCATATGCAGCAAACAACAAACACATCAATTGTCTATGTAAGGAAACACAGGTTGACATATGGTGTTTTGCCCTTCTCCTTTTGTAATGCATGAAGAAACTGCCTTCTATATCTTCCAAATTTTGAGTTGATTTTGTAAGACTATCTTCCGACGCCCTTCACATTACTCTTCTTTGCGTTGTAACCACAATGCCACCCTCCCCTACATACATAAAATCACTCATGTAAGTGAGAAAAAAATGCTCCTTACAATTCTGCAGAGCTAACCGGTGGAATGATCAGAGCAGAAGGAACATAAGTGACTTATCTTAAATCACACAGCTCAGTAATGACAGATCCAGAACTCAAGCTCCTTACACTTACTTGATTAAATCAACCTGCTATAACAGAAGAAAATTATTTTATTTGTATCCAATCAGTGTGGGTTATTAAATTTTACCTAAAATGTGAATCTAAACTATATTTCTACCCGATTTAAGAACTTCCTATAAACTTTTATTTTTCATTGTTTTTACTGAGGTACAATTCACATAACATAAAATTAACCATTAACCATTTTAAGTGTACAATTCAGTGGCATTTAGTACATTCTCAATGTTGTGCAGCAACCACTTCTTAGTTCCAAAAAGTTTTCATTACTCAAAAAGGAAACCCTATATCCATTAAGGAGTCACTCCCCATTCATTCCTACCCCCAGCCCTCTGCAATCACTAATTTACTTTCTGTCTCCATAGATTTGCCTATTCTGGATATTTCCTATAAATTGAGACATACAATATGTGACCCTTTATGTTTGGCTTTGTTCACTTAGCATACTCTTTTCAAGTTTCATCCATGTTGCAGCATATACCAGTAATTTATTCTTTTTTCTAATGAATTGTATGGACATACCACATTGTATTTGTCATTCATCAGTTGATGAACATTTGGGTTGTTTTCACTTTTTAGCTAGTATGAATAATGTTGCTAAGAACATGCATATATATGGGTTTTTGTGGGGATATATGTTTTCAAATCTCTTGAGTGCATACCTAACAGTGAAATTGTGGGGTCATATGGTAATTAACTTAATGAGGAACCCTCATGCTGTTTTCCACAGTGGTTGCGCCATTTTACATTTCCACCAGCAATGTACAAGGGTTCCAGTTACTCCACATCCTTGGCAATATTTGCTCTTTTGTTTTAATTATTATTATTGTAGCCATCTATTGGGTATAAAGGAGTATCCAGTGATTTAATTTGCATTTCCTTAATGACTAATTCCTATGGGCTTCTTTATATGTGTGTGTTGGCCATTTATTTGTCTTCTTTACACAAACATCCAATCAAACTTCTTGACTGTTTTTAACTAAGTTGCTGTCTGTCTTTTTATCATTGAGTTGTTAGAGTTTCTTATGTATTCTGGATACCAGATTTTATTAGCAAATATTTTCTCACATTCAGTAGATTGTCTTTTCACTTTCTTGATAGTGTCCTTTGATGAACAAAGTTGTGTTTTCCCCATAATTTTTACCTATAACCATTTTTTTCTGAAAATTTTTCAGAGCATTTTGACTGCTCCAAGCACTGTTACAAGTTTTACTTTTGTAGCAACTTCTACTGGTTTCTCTCATAAATATTAGTATAATTGTATATCACTATTGTCTACATTCATTTGACAGGTGGGTTTTGTTCTGTTATACTTTTACTAAAGTTATGTGTTACAATAAAAATGAACAAATGAATTAGTTGGGTTCCTTTATCATTATGTTTCAATTAAACATCTGACAACTGTTTCCCATAAAATTGCTGTAAAATTAGATAAAATCAGAATATTGTTTACTTTTAAAAAATGTATTCTCTTTTAAATCATGGTGACTTTTCCCCCTGCTTTATTTGATAAGGACTTAATTTGTAAGTCTGTTTAGAAAATAAATTATTCCTATTTTTGTTTCAGTTTTGTAGAATGGCCTCTGTTTGCCTGCACTGCATTTAATATCTTCTTTAAAAATATGTTCCTTAATTAATATGTGCTTGCTTAAGAATTAAATTTTGCCTCATGTTATCTAGTGTTTATTAATTCCAGAGAATCTTTTGAAGTCTTTAAATTTAACTTAGATTTTCTTGAGAACATAAATAATTTGTTTTCATTTTTTAATGTTCTCAAAATGTCTACTTTGATACAGTTGCCTTAAATATTAACATTACATAGGAAGTAGTAGAACCATTCCTATAAAAAGAAAATGATGGGTGCTATTCTTGAATAATTGCAAATCATGGAAGAAATATAATAACTTTTCCATTATTGCACAGATTTTCTGACCAGCAGAGCAAATAGGTCACTTTTACTTGGATCCAAATTATATAGCCAATAAAAACAGGGAGCATAGGCATATTCAGTAAGAGATACTGGTATCTCCTTATTAAAAACTCTAAAATCTACACAGAATTAAAGAAAGAGCATTCATTATTTTTAAGGTGACAATCACATGTAGAATACAATATTCTCTTCATGGGTGTTAAAAATCGAATTAAAATATAAACAGTATAGCTATTTTAGTGATCTTTATAACTAATAACAAAAATTAAAGAAAAAATGGAAGAAATAAAAGGACTGGTCGTGGTACAAGTTATAACTAATGTTATAACTACTCCGAGTCTGGAACCAAGTATATAAGTATTAGGAAAATAAAGGCCTCATTAAGTCCAAATGTAAAACTGTATCCTGTAAGGCTGCATTTTCAGTAGTTGAGGCATTGTTTAGATAGAGCACGAGAACTAATGCCCAGAAATGCAGTAGGCAGCAGAAAAATTGTAAGCAATACCTGAAAGAAGACCAGGAGGAGAGGGCCAAGGCCAACTTTCAGTTACCAGTGAAATAATTTGCATGAGTGAAGGATTTTGTCACTGATTATTAGTCATGTTGTAGCTCTGTGCTTATATACCTCTAGCAGCAAAATAAGATAAAGTTAGAAATAATCTTATTAAGGTAAGATTTTAGATCAGAACTCTGCATTAATTAAACATTCTTAAAAGGAGAAAGTTATTCACTGCAAATATTCCAGATCTCAAAGAAAAAGGGTCAGATTGTTGTGATAATTTGTTTTTAATGTACTTTATTTTTACAGAAGTTGTAGATTCACAGCAATATTGAGTAGAGAGTACAGAGATATCCCATATGCTATCTGTTCCCACCACATGCACAGCCTCCCCACTATCAACATCCCACAGCAGAGTGGTATGTTTGTTACAGTCCATGGACTCGCATTGTCACATTATCACACAACATCAGTAGTTTACATTATAGTTCACCCTTGATGTTGTATATTTTATTGGTTTGGACAAATGTATAACGACCTGTATCCACCGTTGTAGTATCACACAGAGTAGTTTCACGGCTATAAAGAATACTCTGCACTTGGCCAATTCATTCTTCCCTCCTCCCTAACCCTTGGCAGCCTCTGATCTTTTTGCTGTCTCCATAGTTTTGCTTTGTCCAGAATGTTACATGGTTGGAATCGTACAGTATGTAGCCTCTTAAGATTGGCTTCTTTCACTTAGTAATATGTATGTAAGTTTTCTCTTTGTCCTCTCATGACTCCATAGATCATTTCCTTTTAGCAGTGACTGATTTTCCCTTGTCTGGATGTTCCACAGCTTATCCGTTCACCTACCTAAGCACATCTTAGTTGCTTCCAAGTTTTGGTTATTATGAATAAGGCTGCTATAAACATCTGTGTATCTGTGTTTTGTGTGAATGTAAGTTTCCAACTCTTTTGGATAAGTACCAAGGAGCGTGATTGCTGGATCCTTGGTTTAGTTTTGTAAAAATCTTAATATAAATTTGTCAATCTTAATGATTTTTTTCCCAAAAAAAAGCTTTTGTTTTATTAATTTACTGCATTGTTTTTCTGTTTTGTTTTATTGATTCCTGCTCTTATCTTTATTATTTATTTCCTTCTGCTTTCTGTGGGTTTGGTTTGCTCTGCTATTTTTGGGTTCTTGAGATAGGAGCTCAGATTATTGATTTGAGACCTTTCCACTTTTCTAATGTGTGAACTTCATTAAGTGGCCTAAACACACCAATTAAAAGGCAGAGATTGGCAAAACAGATTTTTAACATGACCTGATTATAAGCTGCCATTATACTTTTGTGTCCTCTTCATTCTCTCTGTTCCTATATTGTTTTATTTGCTCTTGCCTTCCTTGTTAGTTACTTCAACATTTTTTAGTATTCCCTTTTATTTATCTATAGTGTTTTTGAGTGTCTTTTTGTATAACTTTTTAATGGTTTCCCAAGGTATTAAATTATGACAAAAAGAGTCACATCAAAAGTTGACTCTCTCCAGTCAAAGGATCAGGAAAGGGACAATCTAACAAGCCTAAACTTTTAGGAAACACACACACACACACACAACTTCTTTATTCTATCCAAATTTCACAGGAAAAACTGTAGTTCTACTCACACCCAAACCAGCAGAGGCTGAGTGTGGGCCTAAACTTCTACCCTCACAAGGCTATAATGAGGCACCAGAACACCCGTGCTGGGGCAATTGATGTCAGAGAAGGTCAAATAGCAAGCTTGGACTTTCCTTACTTTTGGGAACTAATAGGCTTCTCTCCATGGTGTCAGTGGCAACCATATGAGAAAGCTGACTTCTAAACCCACCAAAAGTAACTAGGTATCATAGCCTCTTTCCATTGTAGTGGTATCAGTAAAGGTCTAGGACATTTACCATTGATTAGCAGTAATGACGTCACCTCTGCTGTTCAGTGGAGGTCATACGAGGCTAGAACTTTCACCTCTGCTCTTTTTGTGTAACTTTTTAATGGTTTCCCAAGGTATTATATTATACACACACACACACATGTGAAAATGTTTTCATCTTGAAGAATATTTTCGGGAGTATAAGATTTGAGAATTGCAGGGCTTTTCTTTTGGCATCTGAAAAAATGTTTTACCAATTCTTTTTGGCCTCCACAGTTTCTCCATGTTGTCCAAATTGCATTTCCATTACAGGCTGTTTTTATCCATTTCAGTTCAGTTATTATGTGCCTTGTGGTATATTTCCTGAGTTTTATTCTCTTTGGAATTCACTTGCCTTTTCAAATATGCAGGTTTCTGTCTTTTGCCAAATTTGAGAAATTTTCAGGCACTATTTCTTCAAGTCCTTTTTTAGCCCTACTCTCTTCCTCATCTCCTTTCAAAACTCAAATTATGTGAGTGTTAGACCCTTTGTTATAGTTCCTCAGGTCCCCGAGGCTCTGGGGTTTTTTGTGTATAGTTTGTTTCTCTTTATTTTTCAGATTGGGTAATTTCTACTGTTCTGTGTCGCATTTCACTGATTCTTTCTCCAATTTCTTTTATTCTGCTATTGAATCCATCCACTGAGCTTTTAATTTCAGATACTGTATTTTTAGTTCTAAGTTCTCTATTTGCTTATTTATTTCTTCTCTTTCTTTTCAGAGACTTTCTATTTCTTTGCTAAGGGTTTTTATTTTTCCATTGATTTCAGGAACATTTATAATTACTCACTGAAGCTTTTTGATGACTGTTGCTTGAAATCTTTGTCAGTTATTTCTAACATCTCTGTTATCTTGATGTTTGTATCACTTGATTGACTTTGTTCATTAATATTGTTATCTGTCAGATTCTTTATGTGACAAATAATTTTTGTTGTAATTTGGTTATTTTAATGTATCTCATTTTGATACATATCCTTTTTAGGCCTTTAGTTTTAATTGGCTTCTTGTGATATTGCTTCATCAGGGGGCATGAAGGCCACCACCTCATTACTGCCAACTGGAGGTAGAAGTCCAAGTTCCTTCTTTGGCTTCCATTGACATTTAAGGCTCCTCATTCTGCTGAGCAGAGGTGAAAGTTCTAGCCTCGTATGACCTCCACTGAACAGCAGAGGTGACGTCATTACTGCTAATCAATGGTAAATGTCCTAGACCTTTACTGATACCACTACAATGGAAAGAGGCTATGATACCTAGTTACTTTTGGTGGGTTTAGAAGTCAGCTTTCTCATATGGTTGCCACTGACACCATGGAGAGAAGCCTATTAGTTCCCAAAAGTAAGGAAAGTCCAAGCTTGCTATTTGACCTTCTCTGACATCAATTGCCCCAGCACGGGTGTTCTGGTGCCTCATTATAGCCTTGTGAGGGTAGAAGTTTAGGCCCACACTCAGCCTCTGCTGGTTTGGGTGTGAGTAGAACTACAGTTTTTCCTGTGAAATTTGGATAGAATAAAGAAGTTGTGTGTGTGTGTGTGTGTTTCCTAAAAGTTTAGGCTTGTTAGATTGTCCCTTTCCTGATCCTTTGACTGGAGAGAGTCAACTTTTGATGTGACTCTTTTTGTCTGTGTCCTTTGGTATTTCTTGTTTGCTAGCTTCTTCTGATCCTAGTGTGAGATATATAAAGAAATAAGAAAATCTATTGAACTTGCCATTATGTCATTCCTTGGGTTCTGAATTCCTTAGCTGAACTGTCTTCTTGTCACCTTTCAGAGTCCTCTTGTTTGTTTTACACATAATATTTAGTTTTTATTTTTCTTAGCAGGAAGAATAGGGAATAGTGTGTCTACTCCACCTTCCCATAAGTGGAAGTCTACAATTTTTTTCTTTTTTTAACTTGACATTAAACTCATTTTTAAATTACAAATAACATACAGGAAGGTTGAAGATTCTTATGATTATCATGAGGATATTTTTTTAATTGGGGAGCACTGTTCTGACACAATAATCTTCTTAAGTACTGGAGTTTTTGTTGTTGTTAAGCATATTCAGGTGTTTTGTTTTGTTTTCTTCTGTAACTTTTTAAATTTCTGTAATTACTCACACATAGTTTTAGTGACCATAGGAAATTATTTTCTGTGCTGTCTTATGACAATTTGGTCTTTTTCCAGCTATCATTAGGTTTACCAGGAAATGTTGTTTATACATATAGTATACCTTTAATTATTGTAAATAAGGTGCCTTATCTGACTTATCTATAAATATTGTGAATTTTAGCTATATGAATGCATATCTGCTATAAAAATATTGATGAAAAGACTTACGAAATTATCTGAGCTGCCTTTATGTTCAAGGAAAAGTGCTAGAAGACAACAATCTAATTATAAAAGTATTAATTAATATATTCCTCTTGTTTTTACTTAAATACCCCTATTCTGTAAGCCAGCTATTCAGGAATTTTCACTTAATAATTTCAAACGAGCATCTATTTCACTGCATTTCCAAATATCCTGGCTATTTTTCTTCTCTCTGTCTCATGCTCCTTGATTTTCTCAGTTCTATTTTGGGAGGATTGTGCTTTCCCTAGGACAATCTGGTAACTAATCTGAAGTGCTTTTATCATATACATTATCCATAAAATAGTATCTAGCTTGTAGAGTCATCATCAAGTTTAAATGAGATCGTACATGTAAAACTACTTTTTTCAAACAGTATATGTTTAAAACAACTTTCAGAATATTAAACAAAAGGATTTGTTGTGATATAAATTTTAATATAAGTTCTGCAACTGAGACTTTTTTTAGATGTGTTTCTTCTGGCACTGTTCAAATAAGACCACAGTGGTTATCTATGATTTCCCTCTGTCTATGCCCAGAAATTTCCCTGATCATGACCCAAAAGAAAAAAATATATATACTGAAATAGAATTTGCTATACTAGGTCATAACCCTGGTTTATGCTTCTAAATATTCTATTACTAAGAATATTTCCATTCATTCAACAAAATTAGCATTTACTATATGATCATTATTTTTCAAGGCACCGAAGAGATGTCATGAAAACTGTAGATTAGAAAAAACCCAACCAAGCAACAAATCAGCACTGTTTGCATTCTGGTTGTCTTACCTGATGTCAAATTTCAAGTTTAAGTATATATATATATATCCCATAATGTAGCCTTATCTAGCTCTGTCCTTCATAGATTATCTGAACTGTGTTTGAGTACACTATTTCTTATTGTGTTAATTCTTGGTGTATTACATGTATTTACCTATTATCTGTGGATTAATTATATTTTTCCAAATTTATTTGTTAAAATATGTTAGCACATCAAGATTTGTATTAACTTTATCCATATATTCATTATTTTATAGCTGTGAACTACGTATCATTTCTTCTTTTGCTGCTCCAGGTTGGATAGTCTTGGTTTGCTATTTATTCATACGGCAGTCCACATCAATTCACATCATTTTAGCATCACTCTCATTGACCTTTTCTAGTTCCAAATATCCTAGTGAATATGGAGTAATCAGAACATAACACAGGATTCCAGGTGCAGATGTACCACAATTTAAAAATTTAAATTCTGGCAAGATATTTTCTATGTTGTTTTAAATACCTATTTTTCTTGGTTTGTAAAATGTTTTATTATGTAAATTTCCCAACATACCAAAGGGTTGAAAAAATTGTACAATAAACACCTGTATATCATCCACTCAGATTTTACCATTAACATTTAATTATGCTTGTTTTATTACATATCTATCCCTCTAATCAATCATAAATCCATCTTATGTATTTAGATATTTAAAGTTAAATTTAAAACATCAATATGTTATTAAGAAAATCATAAGACAGAGAAAATATATTTACTATTCTTTAAGTGCAAGTGGATCATTATAAAGGTCCTCATCCTCATCTTCTTCACATAAGGAAGAGAAGGAGGAGGAAAAGGAGAAGTTGATCTTGTTGTCTCAGGGGTGGCAGAGGAGGGAAAAAAATCCATGTATAAGTGGATCTCCACAGTTCTAATGAATGTTGCACAAGCATCAACTGTATTTTATTTCCTATAAGGTAAAATTTACAAGCAATGACATGCACAAATATTAAACGCATATTTTCTGAGTTTTGAAAAATGCATACAGTTGCATAACTCAAACCCCTATAAAAACATATTGTAACATTTCCTAATAACCCTTACCACTCAGTTCTTAACCCCAAAACCAAAAGACAACTATTAGATTGCTTGTTCTTGAATTTTATGTATACGGAATCATCCATGTTGTTGCTTATATTAGAAGTTCATTCTTTCTGTTTTTGAGTAGCATTCCATTATATAACTATGCCATAGTTTGTTTATCCATTCACTTATTGGCAGACATTTGGAGTGTTTCTAATTTACTTAGAGTCATTATGAATAAAGTGTATATGAATATTCTTATCTAAGTCTTTCTGTGGACATGCTTCTTTCATTTCTCTTATGTAAATATCTAGGAGTAGGATTGCTGGGCTGTAAGTTTGGCTTTCTAAGAAACTGCCAGATGCTTTTCCAAAGGTTTGCACAATTTTACACTCTGGCCAACAATGAATGAGAGCTATGATAGTTTCACATATTTGCCAAGAGATATTACTTAACAGCTGAAATCATCCTTCATAGACTTAATGATTTCCCCATACATGTGGGAACAAGTCAAGGATGTACATTCTCACCACTCTTATTCAATATTATATTATGAGGCCTAGCCACTGCAATAGGCAAGGAAAATAGATGAAACACATGTAGATTGAGAAGAAAACAATAAGAATCTCTTTATTTGAAGATGGCATAATTGCATAAATAAGAAAGATCAAAGAATATACATTAAAGAAACTAAAGATAATATAATAGTAAGATCACAAGACACAGGATCAATACACAAAAAGTACTGTATTTCTGTCTACAAACAATGGAAAATAAATAATATAAATTTATGAAATAAGAAGTGCCTTTTACAATAACGTTAAAAACATGAAAAACTTCATGTTTTATGGAATAAACTTATGTTATACTTTAGGAAAGATACATGTAAGAAATATGTGAAATATTTTCATGCTGAAAACTAGAAAATATAGGTGAAAGAATTAAAGATCTATATAAATGGAGATGTATATCATGTTAATATATCTTAAAATTCAATATGTTTAAGGTGTCAATTCTTCCCCAAATGATGTATATATCTAATGCAATCCCTAACAAAATCTCAGTAGGCTTCTTTGGTAGAAATGAAAAAACTGATTCTAAAATTCATATGGAAAAGTAAAGAACCTAGAATAGACAAAACAGAAATTATAAAGAAAAACAAAGTGCAGGTCTCATAATACCTGATTTAAAACTTCCTGTGAAAGTATAGTAATCAAGATAGTGTGGTGTCGGCATGACACACGTATAAATCAATAGAATAGAATAAAGTCCAGAAATAGACTCACATATATATGGTCAATTGCTTGTCAATAAAGGTGACAAAATATTCAATAAAGAATGGATAGGCTTATGAACAAATTATTCTAGAAGAACTGAATATTCATATTGATTTAAAAAAACCCTCAGCCCTCATTTCCTTACTTTGTACCATCTATGAAATTTAACTCAATATGGTTCATAAACCTAAATATGAGACCGAAAACTACAAAACCTTTAGTGTAAACATAGAAGAAAATCTTTGTGACCTTAAGTTGGTAAAGATCTCTCAGAATAGTCACAAAAAGTGCAATTGTTGGAAGAAATATTTGTTGAATTTTAAACGTCTACTCTTTGAAAGATGACAATAAAAAGCAAAATGACAAGCCACATACTGGGATAAAATACATTTCTGATAAAGGACGTGGTCTGAAACAGATTAATAATTTGTGCACTTCAATTATTTTCAAAAAGCCCAATAAAAATAGGAAAAATATTTGAATAGACACGTCATCGAAGAAAATATGTAGATGGCCAAAATCCATATGAAAACATGCTCACCATCATTAGTCACTGGATAAATACAAATAGAAACCTCAATAACATATTAGCTTATTTTTATAAAAACTGACAATACCAAGTGCTGGTGAGAATGTAGAGCAGTTGGAACTCTCATGTATTGTTGGTGGAAATATGTGATAGTAAAAATATTTTGGAAAAGAACTTGGAATATTCTTACAAAGTAAAACATAGTCATATTCATCATACTGCCCAGCAATCCTTGTCCTGTGTATTTATCCATATGTCCACACAAAGACTTATGTTTGAATCTTTATATAGCCTCTTAAGAACTGGGAATAACCCAGTGTTGTTCAGTTGTTGAATGGATGCACAAACTGTGGTGCATTAATAAAACAGAATACTACTTCTCAAAAAAATCAAACAAACTACTGATTCATGCAATGACAATGATGAATCTCAAAAGCGTTATGCTAAAAGAAAGAAGCCAGAAACAAAAATCTACACAAGGTATCGTTCCATTGATACTACATTCTGGAAGATGTAAAATTATAGGGACAGAAATCAGATCGGGATGAGGTTATTATTTTCAAAGATGGATGAGAAAAACTTTTAGAGTGATGAAAATATTCTATAACTTAATTTCAGTGGTGGTTACATGATGATCATGGTTACATGACCAACAAGCATGGCTACCTGTTACTCAAACAAATTGAATTATACATTTAAATGGGTAGACTTTTACTGCAAGTAAATCATACTTTAATAAATCTAACTTTAACAAAGTAGAAAGTGTAAAAATGTATAAATTGTGGCAATTTGAATTAGCTCTCTGACAGAACTTAGAAAAACTACTTTCTGGGAAATATTCGAGTATATGGACAAGAGTTTACAAAGCATTCTTCTAAGCAAAAGACACTGTCAACTGTTTAAGTAGAAATAGTATTCACATTTTTATTACAATGTTTTGGGTTAATCACATTTATCATAAAATCATAAATATTATATTTATTCCTTTGCTTACAAGCTAAAACTATAATATTTAATACTAGTCCTAAAGGCAAGTGATTATTTTTAATATACTTTTTCTTCTGTTTTGGAAAATTATTTGACAAATGTCACAAACTATTAATTGGTTTTGAAATCTCTTCCAGAATATTCTGGGGATAAACTCTGCTCATGTTGTTAGAACACGTTATTTTATTGTACAATTCTCAGACTTTGGAAATGACTTCCCACAAATTTGTCTATTTTAGTTCAACATGCATTCCATAATTTTCTGGGGCCATATCCATATATCTGTTGTAAAAGATATTCTCTTTGAAACCTGTAGATTCTTATAAATTGGGGTAGGAGGTGATAAACTATGCACTGAAATTTGAAGACATTGGGAAAGAAACCACCTGAAGAAATCATTTTCCTCTGCTTGTTGGCTGCTAGTACCAGACGTCCTACTGTTAAATATCCGTAAGTTTAAGATGCAAGCATCCTGGGAACAGAGAACTAAAATTTCCCAATGCCTTAGAGGTAAGAATATTCATCTATTTATTTTTCTCTATCAGAAAGAATGAGGAATCCATTTGAACACCCTGGAGCAATAGATAACAGGGAGATGAAGGGATTTAGAAAGGAGACTGTTGGCCCACAAGGGGGAAAAAAACTTTTACGGACTGCACAATACTTATCAGTACTGATTATTTAAGAATAAATGTGAATGTTTCTTTACAAACTTCTCTAATAAAGGGGATTTTTTCCTTTATATTGTTAAAACTCCAATTTTGACATATAGATAATTACCACAACTCTCATGCATTTACTCATTTTTTATTTACATAGTTTTACTTTCATAACTCATATACTTACTTTATTTGATTCCAGGCGCATAATGGAAGGAATGGGTAACCTGTATATCATTCACTAAACATCTGCCTCGAAAACAAAAGCAATCAATACAGGATACTTTAATCCTATTTGTAACATGGCATTGTGTGGTGTTACAACAGGAAAAAAAATATTGATGGTAAGCTTTTGTTTCTTTAAGTCTTCAGCTAGGTAAGAAATATGGCCACTTCTCTTTTAAGGTTGTATTCATTTTTAATGACATTGCTTTTTGTAAACAATAATGGTCTAATCTTTTAAAAAATTGTATATATAGCTTAAGTATCAGTTTCACTGGAGAACAATGCCTTTGTTTTACTGTGCACATCAAATAAGATGAGGTGTCAAGTCCGATTATTTACTCTAAGTAAATTCTAGACTTCTGACTACCTATGATTTTTTTTTTTGTTTTACTCTCTACGAGAGAGATCTGATCCATTAGTTCCTTCACCTACAAGCAATTATTAACATCTCTAAAATTGTTTTTCTTATTCACATTCAAATTCAATATTTTCAATAATAGCATCCAACTATAGAATTTTATCTTATTTATTTTTTCTAATAATTCATAAAATCATAGTTGAATTTATAATAAAATTACCAGTGTAGGAGTGATGCCAAGATTGTTTTGTATTGTAATGTAAACAAGAAAACTTCTCCTTCCCTTTTATAGATTACAAATATAGAACATATTTTTACCAATCAATTATCTGTTCATTTATAGATACTACATGTGGGCATTGCTAACTCCTAACAAATCATCTTGAGGTAATTACAGCATAATGTTCTCCAAATTAGTTCTTGTAATTTCATATTATAAGCCTTAGAAATATAAATTCTGCAGATGTAGCTATCTAGTCTTGAGAACCTAGCCTTATGATATTATTCTAATGAAAATTCTGTCATTTTAATTTTAATTTATAAAAGACCTTCAGTGTTTGATACTTACTTGCAAAGCTAAAGTAAATGATTATTTATTCTAGAGTTAACAAACTGCCCAATGACAATTCTACATCTCTTACTCATGTCATATGAATTTTAGGCAAATTTAAAAGGCCACAAAACATTCTCATACAATGTATTGCCAATTATCTCAGTTGCATATACTAACAGGTCTAAGAGGTAAATATCATATAGTCTGGTGATATTAATGAAAATTACAGTGCACAAACCTCCAAAGAAATCACCTCCATAAAGAAATGAGAACATTGACAAAATGTTGTCAAATAAACTTTTTCACAACTCTGGGAATTAACCAACAGCTTATAGCAATTCTTGTCACATATTCAATAAAACAGTAAGAACAGCAAGTTTCATGGTATTTTAACTTATTCTAGTCTAATCTGCCCCTTCCCAGATCAGCACTACTATTGAAAACCACCACCTCACAATCGTTGTAAAACCCAGAAGCTTGGCAGGCACTGGAAGAGATACATGGAATTGGAGATCATTTTAAGCCCCATTCCAAGAGACTTATCATTATTCTACCTGTTGGTTAATCTTTCAAAGTTCCTACTCAAAAGATGTCTTCTTTTTGGGAGCTTACAAAATATGATATCAATTTCCTTAGGTGACTTGGTCAAAAACAATTACAGAAATTGTTTAACATTGGGGTTGTCAAGAACAGAGTATAACAGTTGGGGTAAATAACAGATTATCCAAAAAGGTTAAAACAAAAATCTTTTGAATGAGATGTGTATAGGAAATTTGAAAAGTTATGACATGTTTCTGAGACTCTAGACGTCCGTGTGTATAGGGTTTTGTGCATGCTCAGGACTGTGCGCATACTCAAGAAACATCTGAAAAGACCTTATTTCTCACCACTGGCTGATGTTGAGGCTCTGTACAAGTAGGAAATGGAGACTAAAGCAGACTTTTTAACTGCTTAGCTGAGTGTTGAAGGCATGACTCAACAAACATACAGAGCTCCTTGGCAAAGACTGAGAAAGGTATATGTTGCAGGCATTTAAGAAGCTCTTGGTACAATAATTAACTGACTACTAATCTAACTGGGCAGAGACTTTAGTGGCCACATACAACAAAGGATGTAGACTTTTGAAAATTAGTTCAGAAAAGTAGCTAAGCAAGCAAAGAACAATCACTAACAGCAAAAAGTAGAAAACCTGGGAACTGTGGAAAATCTGATATCCGGAGCTGCTACATTATATTATTTCAAATTTCTAGTTTTGATTTTTAAAATGACATGCAAAGAAACAAGAAAATATGACTCAGGCATATGAAAAAAAGCATTCAATAGAAACTGTTATTGAGGAAGCCCAGACACTGGACTTATTGGACACTGATTCTAAACCAACCTTTTAAAATATATTCAAAGAATTAAATGTAACCACGTCTAGTGAACTAAACTATGAGAATGATGTCTCACCAAAGAAAGAACTTATATAAACAAATATATATCATAAAAAGGAACAAAATGGTAATTATGGGCTTGTAAGTAAAATAACTGAAATGAAAATTTCACTAGAGCACTTGATATGGTTTGGATTTGTGTCCGCACCCAAATCTCATGTCGAATTGTAATCCTCAATGTTGGACGAGGGGTCTGGTGAAAGGTGGTTGTATCATGGGGTTGGACTTCCCCCTTGCTGTTCTCATGATAGTGAGTGAGATCTCAAGAAATCTGGTTGTTTAAAAGTGTATAGCACCTCCCCTCTTACTCTCTTCCTCCTGCTCCAGCCATGTAGAACATGCCCATTTCCCCTTCACCTTCTGCCATGATTGCAAGTTTCCTGAGGCCTCCCCAGCCATGCTTGTTGTACAGCCTGCAGAACCATGAGCCAATTAAATCTCTTTTCTTTATAAATTACCCAGTCTCAAGTAGTTCTTTATGGAAGTGGAAGAATGGTCTAATACAGGGCTCGACATCAGATTTGAGAAGACAGAAGAAAGAATTAACATATTTAAAGATAGGTCAATTTAAATTATGCAGTCTGAGGAGAAGAAAAAAATAATTTAAAAAATTAACACAACCTAAGCGACATGTGGGATACCATCAAGAGTACCAAAATATGCATGAGGAAGGAGATTTCCAGAAGGAAAGGAGAAACACAAGTAGCAGGAAAACTTTTGAAGAGGCAATGACATAAAACTTCCCAAAACTGATTAAAAAAATGCTAATCTGAAATCTGAAAAGCTCAACAAATTCCAAATAGAATAATCTCCAAAAGATCCACACCTGTGTATATCAAAATAAAACTGTCAGAAGAAAATGAAAATATATCTTGAAAGTAGCAATATTGAACCAGCTTATCACATACAAAGGATACTCATTCATATTAACACCCAGTTTATCACTGGATACAACAGAGGCCAAAAGGCAGTAAAATGATATATTTACTGTGATAAAATAAAAAGACTGTAAACCGAAAATTCCACATCCAGCAAAATTACTCTTCAAAGACGAAGGAAAAACTAAGACATTGCCAGATAAACAAAAGCTGTGAGAACTTGTTAACAAACCTTCCCTACAAAACAAAAATTCTGTTAGAATTTATTATCATGCTAGCTAAAATGAAAAGACATAAGAGAAAAGCATAAATCAATATGAAGGAATAAAGAGCATCGGTAAAGTTAACTCTCTGAATAAATGTAAAAGACAGTATAAATGCCCTTTTGTTTGTATCTTTTTACTTCTCCTATCTAATTGAAAAGACAACTGCATGAAGCAGTAATTATATATATGCTTAACAGGCACAAAATATATACATTTAATTTGTATGACAATAAAAGCACAAAGGAGGGGTTAGAAAATAGGAGCAAACTTTTTATATACTATTGACATTAAGTTGGTATTAATGTGAAATACGTTGTTAAATATTAACATATTAATTTTAATCTATAAGGCAGCTGATTTAAAAAACTAGCTAAAAATATAGTAAAAGAGATACTTTCATTCATGCTCACCTGGTGTCTGATGCCTTAAGCTTAGGCTAAGGTCTGGGATATCTTAATCCCAGAAAGACTCTGAAATGTGTACCTGCAGCAAGTCTCTCTTGGTATACAGGGACCATTGAAGACCCTAAGATGTGGAGTTATAGACATCAAAATTACCTACTTGTCCCAGAGGTCTCAGAGACTTCATGCCACCTGGGCAAAGAAGTTGGATCCGAGTGGCAACAACCTGTCCCTGTGCCTTTAGACAGCCTGCTGGTGGAGGTCTCAGGAATGCTGAAGCACCTGGACCTGAACCACTTCCAACTAAAGGACCTCCCCTTCAGTAGCCTCTTGCCTACCCTATGCCACTGCTTCCACCTTAGCCAAGTGGTCATCTCCAGCAACCACATCTCAGAGCTGGTCATCAAGTATGTGGTGAAGTAACTGACAGTGTTAAAAAAGCTGGAGACTGGGAAGTATCCTGTCCTTGTTGAATACTTTGAATATATGGATGACCACAGATGGGTTAATATCAACACTTGTCCAACTGCACACCAAGTTGTGGGAAATGTTGCAAGTTTTGTCATGGCCCAACCTGGAATGAAGAACTTCTGTCTTTCTCTCTGTGACATAGGTGTAGCAGACATGGGAGGGAATAGAAAATCAAATCAGAGTAGCAGTGGGGAACAGAGTAGGAATACACTAATTTGCCGATTTTAAAAAAAACTTTCAAAATTAAAAAAATAAGTAAAAAAATACATATAGCAAAAGAAATGAAAAGGAAACGCTATGATATTAAGTAAATCCTTTCCAAAATATGTTATTCACAACACAGATTCTTTGGGATATTAAAGGTATTATGTGAAAAAAAGTTTCCATGTCTAAGTATATTTCAAATCACATAGAGTAAAACACATTTTTTTGCTGAAAGATTTCTTAAATATTGTAAAACATTAATATATACTATTAAACTTCCGTAAGGAATATAGTATGAAGAATTTTCCAAACATACTTAAACATAAAACTATCTTTTCAGAGATTATTTCATAAGCCTAAGGGTCCACTTAGAACACTCTTTAAGACATAGTAAATTAAATCTTAATATTATAGAATAACAACAAAAATCTGTTATTTTGTGATACATTAATTCATAGTCCTGAAAATGAATTCTGACAGTATTCTCTGTCGATGTTTGAGAACGAAACCTTTTACTACCTTTCTTTTGTAAAGAAGATAAAAGTTTTATTTTATTTATGAATTTATACTGGCACGTGCTATATATGGGAAAGTAGATTGAAATCAGGTAAAGACTGGAAGGACAGGAATAAAAGTGGTCACTTGAGCTTTTGAGTCTGGTATAATTACTAGCCACTTACAAACCTCATGACGTCAGGCAAGTGACTTAATCTAGCTAAGTCTACATTTTATGCTCTGTAAAGTAGAAAGTGAATACCTAGTTCAAAGGATGGGTGAAAGGAATAGAAGAGAAATACATCTTATTATGTCCAACATCTTACTGTGGTATCTGACACACAGCAAGCATATTTGACTCCATGAATAATATCTTATAGTAGGTCCAATAAATGTTTACATCAACATTGTACTAGGGCCGTAACTCATTCTTAGAATACTCAAAAGATGTATTTACTTTCAGTTATTTTACATGAAGTTTACTACTAAATAAAAATTGCATCCATTACTGAAAATGCAGCAGCTACTGTACAAGCGAAGGGTTCACGTGGATGTTGTGAGGTGTGGCACCTCTTCCAGATTAATAAGCATGCCAGAGGAATGCTTGCCTGTACAGAGATAGGCAATGGAAAAATAAAATGTCCTGTGCAAGAAGTGGAGGTGAGTAAGTAATCATTGTCACATTCAGTTCGCACTCAATGCTACATTCTGAATGTTTGTGTCCCTTCAAAATTCATATGTTGAAATCTTAAACCCCAAGGTGATGGTGTTAGGAGATGGCACCTTTAGGAAGTGATTAGGCCATGAGGGTGGAGCCCTCTTGTGTGGGATTAGTGCCATTATTAAAATGGTGCAAAAGAGTTCCCTTGCTCTTTCTTATGTAAGGTTACAGTTAGAAAATAGCAATGGATGAGGACGTGGGCCCTCATCAGACACCAAATTTGCTGGTGCGTTTTTCTTGGTCTTCCCAGCCTC
Organism: Colobus angolensis palliatus; assembly: GCF_000951035.1. Taxonomy (NCBI): domain Eukaryota; kingdom Metazoa; phylum Chordata; class Mammalia; order Primates; family Cercopithecidae; genus Colobus; species Colobus angolensis. Next base: position 1,759,695 of record NW_012114699.1, on the reverse strand, counting down.
CAGAACTGTGAAAAATAAATGTTCGTTGTTTATAAGCCGCCCAATATATGGTATTCTGTTACAGCAACTTGAACTGACTAAGATGCCCTGAGAAAGTAAAGCGTAGAATTAAAATAGTAACTACTATTTATGCAACACATACTATGTGCTTAAGCTATACTTTACCCATATTACCTCGTGTTACCTTCACAACAGCTTTTTGAGGTTGTAAAAAATTCTATCCCAACTTTGTGAGGTGAGTACTATTATTATCCCTGATCTGCTAATGGAGAAACTGAGACTAGAATAATTCACTCACTATATAATTCAGAAAATGTATTCAGCAGTTACGAAGATTAAATGAGATGTGTATAAAGCACTTAGCATAATTCTTAGAACATAGTAAGTGTTTAATAAATGCTACTTAGTGGATTTTGAAGGAACATGGATGGAGTTAGAGGCTATTATCCTTAACAAACTAACACAGGAACAGAAAAAACAAGTATCACAGGTTCTCACTTATAAGTGAGAGCTGAATGATGAGAACTCATGAACACAAAGAAGGGAACAAAAGACACTGAAGTCTACTTGAGGGTAGAGGGTGGAAGGATGGAGAGGATTAGAAAAAATAGCTGTTGGGAACTTAACTTGGGTGGTGAGATAATCTGTACACCAAACCCCCATGACATGAGTTTATCTATGTAACAAACCTTCACATGTACCCTTGAATCTAAAACAAAAATAAATAAATAAATAATAAACAAATAAATCTCCAAGATCTGGGTAAAAGAAAAAATAAATAAATGCTAGGTATAATTATTCTAACTATGAGGTCTTCAGAATATATAAAATAATAATAGTTTCCTCATATGTGAAAATAAGGATACCTATCTCATAGAAGTGTTGTGAGGATTAAATGAGATTATACATGTATAGCCTCTGCACATACCAAGTGCTTAATAAATGTTAGCTATTATTACTCTCATTGCATATGTGCAAACCAGAGCACACAAAGGAGTAAGTAGCATGTCTAAGGTCATAAGAGCAATTATAGATCCAGATCTTAATCCAATAGCTTAAGATCATAGTGTGGATATTTAACCACTTAGTAGTAGAACTCATTTATTATCTAATTAGCAGAGTTAAAGTGCTCTTCCAAGCACCATTTGCATATGCACATATGCTCTTTGGGAAGGGAGATAGGACCTATTGCCTTTTCTTATTAACACATCAGCCCAAATTAGCTCCTAAATTTAGCTAATTGTCACTTCAGGAGGCCCAGAGAGACTGCTCAGAGGAGAAAAGAGATGGGACTGTAACACCGAATAAGGAGTAAGTGGAGTTCATCATATCTACCAGCTTTAATATTACAGAGTAACTCATATCTAAACAGTAACTCATATCTAAAGCTGGTAGATATGATGAACTCCACTTACCTTTTATTCAATTTAGATATGGGTTACAGAGTATGGACATTACGCCAGGGAGAGCAAGTTGCAAAAAAAGGGGGTACCCAAATGGATGGGTACCAAAACTTAATTCCTTAAAAGACCAACTCGTTTAATTCAGTGTCCCTGTTAGATTAGGTGCTGGGCTATCAATTTCAATTTCATGACTGAATGCTGTATTTCTGAGCCCACTTAATTTAATGCCCACAGTTGGTCCAGTGAAAGGAGGACAGTTGTATCTAACTCCACAACCAACCCAAATTCCTGCCTGGATAGGACAAATGAAGTTTAGTTAATACCCACAAGAGTATTGTTGAGCACAGGCCTTTAACTGTCCACTAAGTTAATTCTCAGGTCAATAGTCTCCTTTCACAGTTCCTTAGTTCGCCTTTTCTCTTTCCATTGCAAACTTTCATTGCTTACACCACGTGGTGTAAGGCCTAACACTAAGGCCTGATATTATGTGCTGCCTTGACATCTGGTGAAACTTGGACAGCTTCAAGTGACCCAACTGCAACTTCCTTTCCCAAATCTTCTCCCACAATTAAGGCCTCCAAGCTAAACAACCCTCCTTATCAAATGCACTGGGTACAGTTTCTACTTATCTCTGAATAGTCAGTTTCAGTTCACTGACAGCTTGTATAACTATTCAATTACACATTTTCCTGAAGGTACTAGGGATCATGTCACAATCTTGATACTATTATACAAAACCTGCCTCCCATAGCCCATACTTTTTCACTCCTCCTAAACGCAACCCCCACTGTAACCCTGCATGGCATGCTATGCCCTCCTTCCTGGGGCAGTGTGTATATGTCATTATTAAAATGCTGTCAATATCATCTGCCCTGCATCTGTGGTTATGTGTTTGGCGGTTCTCTAAACTATAAGGCAAGAAGTCCTCTGTCATCAAAGGGATTAATAGAAAACAACTGAAATAATTGTAATCATCAACAGAATGGCCCAACTATGACCAGAGACACCTGATCAGCTTTACCAAAGTTTTGTTAACTAACTGGCTCCATGATATGGTAAAGACCACCTGGGATGAAACTACCAACTGCTGGTGGGCTTGCACTTTTGCATAAGCAGCACTTCATTGTATTTGTTGGATGTTGCTCTCTCTTTCTACCCTACAATGCTCTTGTGTCCCCAAGATAAGAATTACTATTAGTCGACTATATCCTAACATGACGTGTTAAGGGATTTAGCCTGTGTTTGACACATGGTCTCCGAGGCCCTTGCATGTAAAATCATTGACAGCTCCATGTCTCAACCAGTCAGTGCTTGAGTCCTGCTTACCAATAGACAGGTTAGAGCTGTTGGAGCACTGTGTCTAGCCGCATGACCATCACTATATAGACATTGTTTGTGATTGCACATTCTTACAATGGACCTGAGAATGGCCCTTTGTGAGGTTTGTGAAAAACAAGAAGACTACCATCGGAGGGTACTATTAATTATGGCATCCCAGTTGCCTAACAACAGTTTTTGTTGCTGAAGCAAAGAGGCAGCCTTACCCATCTCCTGTGCTGCTGCTTCTCTTGCTGCTCTCCTGACCCTCAAAGATATCAAAGTGAACATTCATGGCAGTTATGACAAAAGTAAAGGGGAAGTATTTGGCACCAGCACCTTCAAAAACACTAAGCAAGGTAACTTAATTACTCTCCCAATGAAAAACCCCTAGCCAATATGGCTGGACTTTGCTTAGTACTGCTGCTTACCAGCATGCCAAAGGGTTAATATTGTGATCACGAGGCTGTATGACTTCCTCCTAGGCCATAGATAAAATTATTTTACTGGATGTGGACCCTCACCTTGGGAAGATTGACAGACACTCCCTGAAGGAGAAGGAGGAGGCAGCCTATGACATGAGCCACTGCACTCAAACTTTTCCCTGTAACCAACCAGAAAGTCTGCACTATGTGTGATTAGATGGAGACAGAAACTGAAAGCTGTCAATTCAGGTGGCTAAAAATCCAAAACATTCTGAGGAAATTTTTACAGACAGAAAAGGAAGTAAAATAGTATGCTGAAGTCCACACTCTTAATAGCAGACAATTCACCAGGATCTTTAAATACCTCTGTTGCTGCCACCTATGGCTCTATAACAACAAGGTTCCTGATACTCAGGGTTTATAGGAGAAAATACCCACTGCGCCATTGTAAAGTAAAGAGCTTAACTCAAACCTTCCCCATGTCAATAGTTGCTTTATGGGATTTAAATATCCCAAGCTTGAGTCAGGTTTGAATAAAGAGTTTAACTTAAACCTGACTCAAGCGTGAGCTTCTTAAACCCCATAAAGCAACTATTGACATGGGGAAGACCCCTAACCCTGACAACATTGATTTGAGGCTCTCTGGAGAAAGAAATTTATAAATAAAGGCAGAATAGAGGAGACACTTCCTGAAGTATAATCAGTGTGTATATGTGGTGCGGGATGAGGGTGAAGGGATGATGCAAGGAATAGGAAATAAAGAAAGAAACCAGAATACAGAGGAGAAAATATAGAACTGAAATAAAAGTCCACAAATTGACCCAATTAGAAGTTCAAAATTTACTACAAAAATTTATACAATGAAAATAGGAGTGCTAATTGACTTTTACACCTATGCAACGTAGGTTCTGAATTAACTGTAGTATCTGCTGAAGTATATCAATTGCCAAGGCTTAATGGCCTTAATCAATACTGGGGTTCAGATTAGTTATACCCGTAGATCTCATTAAGTTTGAATATGCCACCCCACCCATAATCTTAGGGAAATTATGGAATATAAAACAGAAGACAAATAGATACACTTCTCCTTAACCATTGAAGCTAGTGATTTGCCTAAATTTCCCATCATCATAGCACCCATTAGCCTCATTTTAGGGCAAATTCATAGTGGGCACAGATACTCTGACACAATGAGTAATAAATTAAAACTAAATTAAGTCTTTGGCACAAATTGGCTAAAAAAAATGGGACTCCATGGACCATATCTTCAATTACAATAGTTAATATGGCCCAATATAAATCACAACAGGGCCTTCAAGGATCAAAACCTACTATACAAGACATATTGTATTTAGTGAAAGAATGATTATCCCAACTGTTTCTCTCCTTAACTTCCCAATTGCCTATTCTTAAACTTAAAATGAGTGGTTCTTTACAATGGATTACCAAAACCTTCAAACTGTGGTCACATCCACTAATGCTTCCATATGTAATATTTAATATTACCAAAATTACTAAATCCATCCAGTCAGCAAGTGGTATGTATTTTGTGATTATATTTGGCCAATATGTTCTGATTAGTACTTCTTTCAAAAGTCTTTTGGTCATAATTTGCCTTCATGTCCAAATGGAAATGATACTTAAATGTCCATGGGATACCTCAGTAACTTTACTGTCACCCACTGCCTTTACAGGCAATATCTTAACTACATACACCTTCCTCCAGTGTCACAGGTATAACATTACATACATAACATCCTCTGAAGAAAAAATGTATTTGATACACTTATTCAGGGCTTACAAATAAGTCCACAAAAAAGAGATGGGCCATTGTTCTGTACATAGTGCAAGGGCCACACTGCCTTTGTTAAATAACTAAGCACTATTTGTTAAACCAAGGGCTGCTCCATCCCTGACCACTGTCAGGAAACAACTATTGACCTATTTCAATACCCTTAATGTTAAAACAAGACCAACATTTTTTAGGCCTTTGAGGTTCTGAAGGCAACATATCCCTCATTTAAAAATTGCATTTAATCTCACTTATGCTGTTACCTGCATATCAGCCCAATGTGAATGACACCCTCTCCAATAAAGGCTCTAGAATCTGTCCAAATTCCCATACAACAGACATTTCTATTAATGGCCCTGTGATTCTCTCACTTTAGAGGCTTTAACAGCCTCTTCTCATGTCTTCTAAAGTCTCTGGACCAACCGTGATAATCATAAGTTGCCCATAGACTTCTGATGAAAGAAATTGCCCTCCATGACCACACACTACACTAAAACAGTGTGATAAATTTTTTTTTTTTTTTTTTTTTTTGAGACAGCCCAGGCTGGAGTGCAATGGTGTGATCTTGGCTCACTGCAACCTCCACCTCCCAGGTTCAAGCAATTCTCCTGCCTCAGCCTCCCGAGTAGCTGGGATTACAGGCATTTACCACCACACCCGGCTAATGTTTTATTTTTAATAGAGATGGGGTTTCTCCATGTTGGTCAGGCTGGTCTTGAACTCCCGATCTCAGGTGATCCACCCCCCTCAGCCTCACAAAGTGCTGGGACTACAGGCGTGACCCACGGTGCCCAGCCCATTATTTCTAGGTGTAAGGACGTTTCTGGAAGAGATTAGTATTAGAATTAGTGGACTGAGTAAAGCAGATGGCTCTCTCCAATACGGGTGGACATCATCCAAACTGTCACGGACTTGAACAGAAAAAAAAAAAAAACAAAAAAACTTCACCCCATCTCTGATTGCATGAGTTGAACATTGATTTTCTGCTGCCCTTGGCACTCCTGGTTCTCTGGTTTGCAGACCTTAACTGGAATCTACACCATTGTTTGTCTGGCTCTCAGGCCTTCTAACTACACCACTGGCTTTCCTGGGCCTTCAGTTTGAAGACAGCATATTGTGGGACTTTTCAGAGCCTCTAATTTCATCAGGCAATGTCTTATAATCAATCTACTTATAGATACATAATAGGAGATTATATGTATTGGTTTTGTTTCTCTGAAAAGTCATTACTAATAAAAACAATTGCTGGACCCCTGCTGATCTCTTTTAGAAACAGAGACTTTCACAGACCCTGAACTTATGAACCTTCATACTAAGCTGTCCCATACTAAGCCCATATACCTTGAGCTATAAAAGCAATATCATGAAAGCTTAACTTGGTTACCAAGGCCTCCGTGCTACAGAATGGAACAAAACCTGGGCCCTATGGTATGTCCCACTTGCAGGAGAAGGTGACCTCTGCCGCAGGGGGACTGATAAGTCCATTGCCAAATGTCATGGTGCTAAAAGAGGTCATCTCTCTCCCAAGCTTCTTTACAGCTTGGAGAATCCCTTGGGATCAACGGAGTGAACAACAATGGAAGTTCATACACTTTACAGACAATATTGCCACCATATAGATGACAGATCTTAATAGAGAGTTTCCACCTTTTCATCTCTTAACCAGGACATTTCTGATGAAGGACCAAACCCAGTGATCAGCACAATTGGCCACACTTCAGTCACCTTAGCACTGGATGCTCTGTTAAGCAACTGGGCCCACCTGTAATTTTTTATAAACTCTTGGGTCATTGCCTAAGAATTTTCCCCTTTGGAATAAAGAAGCTCTTGCCTCACAGATTCCCAAAATATAAGTCAAGGTAATTGATATCTCTACATATACTAAGGCCACACTGCAAGGCCTTACCAGAAAACTCCATATATACATCAGAGCTCCAGACATTGCTAATAGTTACCAAGGCACTCATTTTACTTCTTATAACACACATGCTAGGATCTGGAAAAACGCATTCAATGGAATGTCTACCTTCCCTATAGACCCCAGGAAACTGGCTTAACTGAGGAATAATCAGCTTCTCAAACAACTCTTATTTAAGCTACAAAGTGGCAAATGTATCCACTTCTGGGTGTCACTATTGCCACAGGCATTGATTAGCCTAAATACATGGGAACATGCACTCCCTACACCAATGCCACAGCTTCCTCAATTGCCTTTATTGTCTGCTAAAGAATACACCAATAAGATTCAAGGTTTTTACTACCACTTCTACCTCTTTGTCAAGGGCCTACTTTACTTCCTCAGAAGACATTTGCCCTACTCCCTAGGGGTCCCAGTCATTACTAAGGTTTAAATTGATGTCAAGTCATCAAGGGGTCAATTGTGGTATAAGGCCTAAAATTATGGCTCAATATTATGTGCTGCTTTGACATCTGGCAAAACTGGGAGGGCCTCATATGCTTAACCACATATTCCTCTTCCCACTCTGTTTTATCAGACAAGGTCCTTTAACCAATCAACTCCTTCCCCCTTATCAAGGAAACTAGGCACTGTTCCTCTTATCCCTGAGTAGTGTGTTTTCGGTTCCCTGTCAGCCTGCTAAGTTATTCAAATAAGCCAAGAACATCCTCCTGTGGGAGGATCCTCCCTCTTAATACCACAAAACCTGATTTCCACAACCCATGGTTGTTCACTCTATTCTTGAGCACAATGCCTGTGTGGCCCTGTGGTGTGCAGTGTCCTCCTTCCCTAGGCTTTGAGTATATGTGACTAATAACTGCTGTCAATCTCATTGTTTCAGTGTTGGGTGCAGTGTATTTGTGCATACTCATAAACCTAGGACAAGGATCCCTCCCTCATCAACCTGGTAAATAGATAACTAAATTGAACCTTTCATTAGGTGGCCAATAAACACTGATGAATGCCAACCAGCTGTCCCTTCAGGAAAGCTTGTCCTCTGCCAGGCATGGAAAACAGGAGAGGGCAAGAGATGCATTTCATTTGGAAGAAGTACAAGCTACGTCAGAGTAAATATGGATTATGGGATGAAATGATGGTCAAATGAGTCAGATTCAAAGGCTACATTATCTTCTTCTTCCAAGACTAAAATTGTGAGTTGTGCGAATTAAAAGTAGTAAAGTAAAAAGAGAGCACGAAAGGGGAGTTTAAATACCACTTCCCAAAATGTTCCTAAGGAGCCTGTGAGACAGGCTTGAAAGAGCAAGATAGCAGGTGGATAATGTACAAACACTGATTTAAATAGAAATCAGCGTTTTATTTAGATATAGGAAAATGTGCATTTGTAAGAATGAGATCAAGTGAGAAAAAATCTGTTATAGATGGCAGGAACCATCTCTTTGTCTATTTAGTATACGTTCTCACAGACTCTAATGAGCAATGGGTCCCTGCAATGAATACAAAAACTCAATAATAGGTGTTAGAAATAATCATCCAATCTATTAATCCCTACCTCAATTTATAAATTCAGGATTGTTTTGTTATTTTCTCTACCACAATATTGTAATTGATGCATTTTACCTTGGAATAATTAACTGCTTTGAATAAGAAAAACTCTTCACTTAACATTTTAATTTAAAAAATAATATATTCTTACAGACGATGTATTGGAAAACTAGGATTTCTTTTTAAAAATTAATCTTGTGGCTGGGCTTCCTCTGTCAGTTTGAAACCTACCAGCCAAAAGTAAAAGCAAAATTAAATTTTGGAAAATGTGATCAGTCCCTGCAGCTATTTCCAGGAACTTTCAGGAAGCATTAGCTATAACTTTGATGGTAACAGTATACTTCCAAAGCAGATGAGTATCTCCAGCTCTGGAAATCAAAGTCTTCATTCCTTTTATGAAACCAACATTGAAAAATAAAATCTAAACAAACAAATACGAGAATCACTGTGGCTCTTCCCCTGGAAGCATTTGTGATTTAATGACGTCCATTTCTTAGTGTCCCTTATATAGCAACTAGGGGATATGGTGATTACAAAGAAATGTCCTTCTGACCTTCTGCCCCTGAATAAGATTTCCCTTGGTTGGCCATATCTAGGATAGATCCACCTTGCATTTTACTTTACCTTAGGACAGGTGCAGTTTGGCATTTTCAAAAAAAAAAAAAATAAATGTATGCAGGGCACTATTATCTCTTTTTGTAAAATGAGTAATGTTACTTTAATTGATTTAGGGATTTAGAGTTAAGAAGTCAATAAATGAATAAACGTTATCTTTGCTTTTTTTTTTTCTTCTCATGTAGCATCTAGAAGAGTTCTAAGCATATAGTAAATGCATAAAAATTAACAAATTTCTAGTGGTTACTTTGTCTTCTAAATGTGCAAATAGACAACTGAACAAACTGCTCCCTATTCATAGAGCTTTTGTTCCATATTTGTTGTTCAGTGAGATCCGTATCTAATCAGAAAGACCAACCTAATGATGCTGGAAAATAGATCACTTCATAATTTAGCCTGAATTTTTTCCTTAATAATATTAATAATGTCTATTTACTTGCCTTTTTTTGTAGGTTACATAAAGGGCACTTCTGCTTGCTGGTACAGGGAGAAACTCCTAGACATTTGGTTCCAAACCTGTAAATGGTAGATTTCTAGGCAACTGAGAAGTTATTATAAGTCATCTATGAAGCCAGAGGCAAATTCTAATGATTTGCTCTACAAATAGAATAGAATCAAATACAATGAAATAGAATTTAAAAATAAGGGTCTTTATTTATAAGAAAAATTTAGACACTTTGGTCTAGATAAACTCAGGTTCTCTTCTAATCCTGTAGCTCCTCTGACATTGAAATATAAAACAATTGCATGTTTTCTAAACTTCTAAAAGTAAGTTCTAAATCCAAAGCTCTGACATCTTATTTCCTCATCCATGCTCTTGCTTTATGAGTTTCCTCCCTTACATTGCAATATCCCATGTAGTTTAATAACAAAATTCTCTAAATGCTAGCAATTTATTTGATCTCTATCATTTTTTAAAAAATTAACATATAGAAAAACAAGACGCAACATTTCATATGGAGTTCAATGTCAATTCTGTAAAAGAATAAGAACATAGGAAAATAAAGTGAGATTATGGCTAACTTGTAGTTTTCTCTTTATAGATTTTTGTATTTCCAAAATTTCTAAAACAAGTACAAGAATAATTTCTGTAATAAACAAATGCCTTGTAAGTCATTTTAGGTAAAGAAAATCAAACAGGGAATAATGTGTTATTAGAATTTCAATGGGTTTTGAATTCCTCCTTTTTTTTTTTTTTTTCCAACTGGTCCACACTGAGTATCTAAAATCACATTTAAGTTTTCCTGCTGAGATTAATTCATATATTATTCAAGTTAAGACTACTGAAAAGTTAACATAACCAGAATGTTTCAAGTAGTTGCACATTTGTATCTATTATGTTCTGCTTGCATGAGAAAGAGCTTGAAAGGTTAAGTGAAGGCTTTCTGATGAGGACTAAACTCTGATATTCTTATCCTGTCCAAATTCCTATCTAAGAAGTCTGGGGAGTCATGCCCTACAAATAATACATTCTTATCAGATGGGTTTTATTTAACCCTATATATCATAACTTACTTTCCAAACTGACTCTGGCATAACATTATGAAACAAGGAAGAAAATAAAAATATTTTACCCCAAAACATGTTTCTTCGCTATATCTTGAAATGGCCCTGCAAGGCTGTCCTTTGTGAAGGAAAATTTGCATCTGTAAAGAATCTCTATTAACATAGCTACATTTTTTTTCTTGTAGACACTCCCAATCCCAAAGAGATTAAAAGTCTAGCACCTTTTAAATAACTGAATAGAAAGCATTTGTCATCTATTATCTCTAAGGGTAGCCACTATAAGACTTCAAAAGAACCTTGGTTTCCACAATCTTTTCTCTTAACTTGAATATTTCCTTTCTATGATCCCAGGTCTATAGATAAACTCAACGAGTTGTGAACCAGAGAAAGTTTAAATTTACCTATAGCTTAGTAAATAGCTCCCCCACTCCACACTTCCCCCCAACACACACCAACTCCAGTTTCGAATTGTCCCACCTTTCTGGACCAAACTAATGTATTTCTTAAATATATTTGATTGATGTCTCATGCCTCCCTAAAATGTATAAAACCAAGCTGCACCCTGACCACCTTGGGAACATGTTCTCAGGACCATCTGAGGGCTGTGTCATGGGCCATGGTCACTCATATTTGGCTCAGAATAAATCTCTTCAAATATTTTACAGTTGACTGTTTTTTTTGACATTGAGGACTTATTAAAACTTTTGGCAGATCGATCAATGCCCCCAAAAATCCCAAAACAGTATCAATATCCACTCAACCCACATCGTCTCTAGTATTATCATGACTCACTCTAATGCACTTAAATATCTAAGATCAGAAAGTACATACTGAGTCAGCAGGTTTTCATGTTACAGGTATGCTACTATAGAGCAGACCAGTGACATTCTTGACAATCTCCAAATTCAAAACAACAAAAAGACTTATGAAGAGCAAGGTGCAAATTGAAAATAACATCTCATTGTAATATCTGTGTGTAGGTATAACCAGGCTCACTCACTAAGTTACTTACTCCCTCATACATACAATGAAGGACAAATATAATTCAAATTTATGCCTAACAAAGCTACAAAATATTCCCTGTTGTGGACCTACAAAGTAATTGGCAATGGCTGGACAATATATAAGACAGATTTTTATTCTTACATAGTTGGTAAGGTGTTGGGGCTCAGAAATCAATACCCCAAAATATGGCAGTTTGTACATGCTGAACTGAAAAAGAATCCTCAAGGTCTTTCTGATAGCCCTGACCTCTTAACCCCATGCCTCTCTCCCTTAGACTAGAATGAAGTTGTTCTCTGAAGTTCCTTTATCTGACTAAAGACTGAACCTTCTAAGGTGAACAATTGTCTTTTGTTTACTTCCCTGTTATCTCATTATCAATGCAGAAAAAAAAACACCAAGAATGTAACCACACCTGAAAATATCCCTTCACAAGGTAATGTCTGTCTCTCAGAATAATTTAAATTCCAAAAAGAACTACTTACAAGTTAATCTCTGTTCCTCAATTCATTCATTCTCCCTAGTAATCATTTATTGCCTCCACCAACAGAATTTTTCTCCCACTCCCATAACCTGCTTTGCCAGAATCCAAGCCCCTATTCTTTCAGTAACCTCAAGATGGTATATAAATTTCTGCACCCCATTGGGCGTGGGTCTTCATTTTGAAGGCTCCCATGTACATGTTAAATACATTTGTATGTCTTTTCTCCTAGTAATCTGCCTTTTGTCAGATATTTTCAGAGAACTTTCAGAGGGTGAAAAAGTTTTCCCTTGGCCCCAACATTGTTCAGTTACTGAATATTGATTAACCACCTATTGCAGGACAATTCATTATAATTTAAAAAAAAAAAAAAACCTTTGTGAAAGAATAGAAATATCCTAAATATTCACAGTTTATTTAATGTGTTGCCAGTGGAGGGTCTTGACTACGAGTTGTCCATGTCCTTCGCATTTTGAACAAATAATTGAACAAAATGCACAAAGTAGTAGAGGCATGAAACGTGGGAATGAAGCAGTGAAAGAGGAATTTATGAAAGTGAGAAAGCACTCTGCAAGGTGGCAGTGGGCCCGAGCAAGTGGCTCAAGAGCCCAGTTACAATCTTTTCCAGGCTTTAAGCACCCCCTTTGAGGTTCTTATTGGTTACCCCTTATCTAAATGAAGGATTTGGTCTGTGGCTAAAGGCCTAGGTGAATTGGTGCCCTGTGCAGATAAAGGGATAGTCAAGGCTTGGCCTGCAGCCAATCTAAGGCACTCTCTCTTTCCATCTGAGATGTGGTGGAAGGGAAAGTATTTTAGGAAGAGTAGCCTTTGATCCTTTGTTACTAGGCATGGGGAAATGGGTTTTTTCTGTTTTTGGTTTAGCTTTAAGAAGTTTGTGTTAATTGGCCTTAGATTTCCTGCCCCCAGACCTTGGTGTTTTTTCTTTTAGGAAGTTAGCACAAATTGGCCCTAAGTTCCCTGTCTCCAGACCCTATTCTTCTGCCTCAATTGTACACATTGAGATAGACTTCTGATATTTTTGTGGCCTATTTCTCACTGGAGCACATACTTACTTTTAACTTGGTTGCTGTAAACCAAAACTAAAATTCTAAGCCCCTCAACCAACTGAATTGACCTCTCCTCTTGGCCAAGGGAATTCCAAAGTTAACCTGAAAAACTAGGTCAGGCCATCATGGGAAGCCAGGGTTGGACATGCCTCATTATTCCCTTCTCCCTTTTGGAATTCAGGCACAGCTGACCAGTGTTAACATTAAAACAGATCTTAAGACTGACAAAGCAGACTCTTTGTAGGAATAAGACACCAAATTCCAGTCTGACTCTAGTATAGCATCACATGAAAGATACCAGACCCTGAAATAAGTCAAAATGTTTTACCCTAAATATGTTTCTTTGTCATATCTTGAAATAGTCCTGCAAAGCTGTCTCTTGAGGGGAAAATATACGTTCTGAAAAGAATCATCTTCCTTTTCCAGGACGTTTTCCTTGTCCATCTTCCTTTCCTTATCAACTCTGATAAGAAGCATTTGCAATCTATTTTCTCTGAAGCTTGCTACCTGGAGGCTTCCTCTACGTAACAGGAACCTTGGTCTCCACAGTCCGTTGTCTTAACCCAGACATCCCCTTCTATTGATTCTGGATCTTTAGACAATAACTCAACTCTTTCAACAAATTGCTGATCAGAAAATCTTTGAACCTACTCGTGACCTGAAAGTCCCCCATTGCTCTTAGTTGTCCCACCTTTCTGGACTGAACTGTTGCTGGAAAAGGGTCCTGACACAGATTTCAAGAGATGACTCTTGGATCTTTCACAACAAAGAATTTGGGGCAATTCCACGGAGTAAAGTGAAAGCAAGTTTATTAAGAAAGTAAAGGAATGGAAGAATAGCTACTCCACAGAGAGAGCAGGGCATTTCCAAAAGCAGGAGGAGGGACACGCCCATCTTAGGTACAATGCTTATTTATAAGGAAACAAAGCAAAAAATCATGGGAGAGATGTGCTTTACTACAGGGGCTGTGTCAAAGGATTGTTAATCTTTGTGTAGCTACTGTCTTCTGCATGAATACATTTTATTATCATTAAAGTGAAACTTATTCTTAAAGTAAGGATGCTTTTGTTCTTAAGATATCACAACATCAGGACATTTCCTATGTCCTGGGTCTGTTAAGTTTTGGGTCTATTTTATAAACATTGTTAACTTGTTTTCTTAACTATGAATATCCTGTTGTAGCAGGACGAGCCACAGACAAAACTCCTCAGACACCAAGTTAAAGAAGGAAGAGGTTTATTTGGCTGGGGGCATCGGCAAGACTCCTGTCTCAAGAGCCAAGCCCCCAAGTAAGCAATTCCTGTCCCTTTTAAAGGCTTACAGCTCTAAGGGGATGTATGTGAGGGGATCGTGATTGATTGAGCAAGCAGGGGGTACGTGACTGGGAGTTGCATGCACTGGTAATTAGATTGGAACAAAACAGGATAGGGATTTTCACAGTGCATTTCTATACAATGTCTGTAATCTATAGATAACATAGCCCTTTAGGTCAGGGGTCAATCTTTAACTACCAGGCCCAGGGTGTGGCGCCGGGCTGTCTGCCTGTGAATTTCATTTCTGTCTTTTAGTTTTTACTTCTTCTTTCTTTGGAGGTAGAAATTGGACATAAGATGATATGAGGGGTGGTCTCTTCCCTTATTCCCCCCTTTTGAGACTCTCACTCATTTTGTTAGTGGGAGTTCTCACTTTCATTTTCACTACCTATGTCTTCTTGCAAGACAGCTCAATAGTGATTCATACAGTACACTTGTACATTATTGTGAACTAAGGTAGCGATGAAGCTTTTTATCATTTGAAGAAGTACAGGTAGCAAACAAGGGAGCAGTAGGCAGGTTCCTATTATTATTATAACTCCTATTACAAGAGTTTTAAATCCTCCTAGCACTGGGAACTATTTTCTAAATATGGTCTCAGGATCAAATCCATGCCACACTTGCATGGGCACATGTGCAAGTTTTGTCATATCTCTATGTCTTCAACTACTCGCCCTTGATCATCTATGCGTAGATAGCAATTAGTAAGGTTAAATTTCTTACAGACTTCTCTTTCAGCTGCTCGCAAGTAGTCGAGAGCTAATCTATTTTGATAGATAGCATTTCTCATCTGAGTTTCTTGCCCGGCCAGAATAGTCGAGGCTCTGCTGGTTTTATTAATGATTATTTCTAAGACAGCTTGTAACTGTATGATTCAGTTGATCATGTGAATGGGGGGCCGGTATCCTCACGAGCCATCTTGTGCCTAAGTAGCAGGCCTATAATATTGTATGATTCTCTCAGGGGGCCATTCATCATCTTTTCAATTTCCTATAGCGATGCTTCTCTTTTCGCAGGAAGCATAGACAGGGGAGTTCGCCTGTTTTTATGGGCAGTAGGAAGAAATATGGTTTAATAGTGCTAATAACACAGCTACATGCCCACTGGTCAGATAATGTGGCATAAGCTCTATGCCTACATACCTAATATAATCCAGTGGGAGCTGTCCAGTCCCGACGGGACTCTGGGTGGGTCCACATGGTTTGCCACTTTGGGAATTTGCTAAATGGATCCCTCTCTGTTTGATTTGAACTCCACCAAGTGACTGTTTTTGTGGTACCATTATACAGCTTCTGTCCTAGACAACTAAGTCGTCCTACGGAGTGAGTGAATTCTTTTCCTTCCCTAGTTATGCAATATTGTCCAATAATTGAGGCTTTTAGGACCTAGAAATTTTCAGGGTGATTCTTCTGAGCTGGGAATTCATCAGGAACTGGGTCTGTAGGTACTGATTCTCGGGCTTCTAACGGCCATTGATCTCCTATTACAGTTCCTCCACATACATAACATGAAGTGACATTAAGAGACTGGGCTACATGCTCGGCTAATTGCAAAAACAAATTTCTTGTTTTTCCTGGAATTTCTGGTACTGGTACATTTAGTTCATCATAGAAAGTTTGAAACACTGGCTCAGGATAACATTTGTAAACTTCTCCTCAAACTAAGATATTTATTCAAGGATCCAGTCTGGCCCCATCAATTCTTAAGGTCACATGCTCCCCGTTTTTCTAGCAAGGATCAAGGGGATTGGTTATTACTAGCTCTAAGGAGTTACATTGTCCTTTAGTGCAGGAAGGGCCATTTTTTTCTTTTCTGAAGGTGGACTGGACCCTTTTCATTTTTTATCTAAGTGGCTTAAATGACACAAGACCAGTATCCACATTCATTTCCACACAGTCCTAATTCATGACAAATGTACTTATTTTCAGTCATATAGCCTTTTTCCTAACTAAAAGAGCCACATCCTTTTCCTTACTTATTGCTATTAATGATGGCACAGGCATCAAATTTCAAGATTAGGCGTTTGGGCACCCCTTTTTCTTCTGTTCTGGCTAACACTTTACTTGTATCATTTATGAGTCCTCACCAGTCTTCAGTCCTTAATCTTATTTCAAAAACTGTGGACATGGGAGGTTCAGAGGGGTCATAACACGCATCTGGTCAGTTGTTTCCTGGGCTACATACCTTGTACTGAGTGTCATTATATAGACGTGTTTCTTTTAAAGTTCCTAGGCATTCATAGTAACTATAGAACACAAAGATTGTTTTAACTTGTTGCGTTACCTCGGTAACCTGATGTATACACTGAGAGCAGTCTTCCATGCGGGGAAAATCAGGGGAAGTTTTTACTATAATACAAGTCCAAATTATAAAGAAAATGAGTCCTATGATGATTCTCCTCATGCTTCGGACATATGTAGACCAGTCAGCTTCCGGGTGTGACTGGAGCAGGGCTTGTCGTCCTCCTCAGAGTCACTTTGCAGGGGTTGTCTGGGCTTGGTTTTGCTTCCTAGGTTTCATCGGCTGCAGGTTTCACAAGGCTGTGGTGGATCCAGGCTGGGATTCCTTCTACCTTTACAGCCGTGGGGGTGGTCAGGATGACAGTCTGAGGTCCTTTCCACCGTGGCCACAAGGGGGCTACATTCCAGTCCTTGATCCACATGCGATCACCTGGAGAGAAAGGGTGAACTGGGGAGAATAAGCTGTTGGGACATCTCTCCTTTACCCAAGTTGAGACTGTTTGCGTTATTTTTCCTAAATCCTGTAGCTGTCACTGTAACTCAATTTC
This sequence comes from Colobus angolensis palliatus, assembly GCF_000951035.1. Classification (NCBI taxonomy): domain Eukaryota; kingdom Metazoa; phylum Chordata; class Mammalia; order Primates; family Cercopithecidae; genus Colobus; species Colobus angolensis. The sequence continues at coordinate 1,742,526 of NW_012114699.1, read as the reverse complement.
ACCTAACTCTCAGGGAGTGCCTGGAAGTTCCTGTAGTATAGGAGGAGGCCTATGATACAGTATTTCATAAGGGAAGTATCCTGTTTTCTTAGAAGGAGTGCATCTAATTTTAAACAATACTTTAGGAAGGGCCTGTATCCACTTTAATCCTGTTTCCTGACATACTTTCATCAAACTATTTTTGACAGTCCAATTCATTCGTTCCACCTTTCCAGAACTCTGAGGTCGGTAGGTGGAATGTAACCTCCAAGTGATTCCTAATGCCTTTGCTGTCTTCTGTACCAAGTCAGCCACAAACGCCAGCCCTTTATCTGAGCTGATTCGTAAGGGCAGTCCAAACCTAGGAATAAGATCTGGGAGAAGCACACGAGTTACCTCGTAGGCCTTTTCAGTTTGTGTTGGATAAGCCTCCAATCACCCAGAGTAAGTACACACAAGAACTAGCGAATACTTGTTACCTCCACATTTCAGCACTTCTGTGAAATCCACCTGAAGATCCCCAAAAGGAGCCACTCCATAAGCTTGTAAGCGGGGTAAAACAGTGGGGCCTTGCCTCGCATTATGCTGTCGGCAAGTAACGCACCATTGTGCTACTGCTTTGGCAAGGGCTGGCAAGTGTGAGACGTAGAAGTACCAGCCTAACAATTTTTCAAGTGACTCTTGACCTAGATGAGTGGTTTTGTGCACGGTCAATACGATTGTGTCTCCTAGCAACTGCAGCACAGCTACCCTCTTATCTGGCAGTCTGATCCATCCTCCTTTTATTACTTGCCCCCCCTTCTGCATGGAAGAAGTCTTTTTCTTCCTTAGAATAGGTAGGTACCAGGTCAGGTGTTTGAGGGAGTAAGGGGGCTACTACCGATGCCGGGTAAGGGGTAAGGGTTGCTTTTCGAGCTTCTCAATCAGATCGAGAGTTTCCTAAGGCCCCTGAGGTGGAGGCTCGCTGGTGTCCCCTGCAGTGCATGACTGCCACCCTCTGAGGTTTCCACACTGCCTCTAATAATTATAGAATTTCTTGTTGATATTTTATGTCCTTTCCCCCAGAGTTTAACAGACCCTTTTCCTTATATAATGCTCCATGCACTTGGAGGGTTAGAGAGGAATATCGAGAGTCAGGGCAGATGTTTACAGTATTACCTTCCCTGAGTTCTAGAGCCTGAGTTAAAGCAATGAGCTCAGCCTTCTGGGCTGAAGTGCCCTGTGGCCATGGTTTGGCTTCAGTGACAGCATCCAAGGTTACCACAGCATATCCTGCACATCTTTCTCCTTGTGGGTTGATGAAGCTGCTCCCATCCACGTATAACTCCCAGTCTACTGATGCCCATGGCTGGTCCTGAAGGTCAGGTCTGCTAGAATAAACTGAGTCCAATACCTCTACACAGTTATGCTCAACCGGGCTCTTGGTTAATCTATCATTTGTTAGCCAATGATGGCTGAAAAAATGTTTTATCAATTGGCCTCGTATGAGGAACTGTTGGGTGCAGAGTCACTGTAGCTTGGTTGACAAAGCGCAAGTCCTATACTGGTCAGTAGTCGTTGGTCCCTGGCTTAGGGACAGGCAGGAGGAGGTGTTCCATGAAGACTGGCAAAGAACTATAATTCTATAGGCTTTCAAGTGCCTGAGATGAACCTGGATTCCTGCAAGAGTTTCTCTGAGAACCAGATACTGCTTTTGTCTAACTGATTGGGCCTCAGGCTTAACTTCCATGAGTATAGGGGCTTGGTTGACCGCCAGTCCTGGAGGATTATCCTCTGCCCATACTCAGTCATTGCTTAGCTAGAGCTGGTTTTATCTCTTGGCCTGGCTTAGTTAGAAAAAGTCTCTATTCTTCTTCCTGGAGGACCATAAAGGCCATGATAACTCCTGTTCCTGGTAACTTTAGCTGTAAAGAGCCCTGTTTTGTAAAGGAGATGGTGGCTCTCAGCTTGGTAAGCAAGTCTCTTCCCAGCAAGGGCAAGGGACAGCCAGGCATGTACAAGAACTGGTGAACTATCTCATGTCCCGCCACCAAGCAGGTCTGTGGTAGACAGAAAGCTTGCTTAGTGGAAACTCCCATTGCTCCGATGATATCAATGATTTTCTTGGATAAGGGGGCAACCGGGGTGGTCACTACTGAATGTTCAGCACTAGTATTGACCAAAAACGTGCCCCTAATTGTCCCCTTCAGCCCAATAGCCCTTCAGCCAGATTGAACAAAGCTCCCTCGTCTTTATCTGAGGTCTTTTGTTCCGAACTACCTTGCTTTTCCTTCAGCTGGGGACACGTACCTTTCCAATGTCCTATTTCCTTACAATAGGTGCAATGGTTACGTTGCAAGCATGGGCGATTAGACTGGGTATTCTTCCCATGAACCTCTGTTTCCCTCTCCTTTTGGGGAATTCCTTTAATGACCATGGCCAGTAAGTCGGCGTTTCACCTAGTCTGGTGCTCACCTTCCTTAAGGTTTTCTCTGCAGCTTGTTGCATCTCTATTCACAAACACTTGATTGGCTATTTCCAGTAACTGTGAGGTATTCATACTCACAAACCTAGCCTGTTTCTGCAATTTTCTCCTGATATCTTCTGCACTTTGACTAAGGCCATGTTAATCATGTGCCGATTTTCAGGGCTATCTGGATCAAAAGGAGTGTACATATGGTAAGCCTCACACAGTCTTTCATAGAATTGTGCTGGACTCTCCTCTTTTCCTTGGATGACCTCAGAGACTTTACATTTATAGCCTTTTGAGCCCTTTTCTTTAGACCTTCTATTAATGCTTCATGGTGCCATCTTAGCCTCTCCATGTCTGGTCTCTTGTTCGGGTCCCATTGGGGGTCTGTTCCTGGCAGTTGAATTCTTATCTATTCTTGGTGGTTTTGGTAATCAGCTGGAACATGCTCCTCTAGCCACTTAGTTGCCGTCTGGAACACTTTTCGCCTTTCATCTGTATTGAAGAGGTACATGAGCAGCTGGCGGCAATCAGCCCAGGTAGGACTATGAGTCTGTATAATAGTTTGGAGTAAGTCAATTAAAGCTTGAGGCTTTTCAGTGTAAGATGGAGTATTATTTTTCTAATTGAGGAGGTCAGCAGAAGTGAAAGGTTGATACACATAGGCACGCCTTTCCACCATGTGTCTGTCCTCATCTACCTCAGTATATCGCTGTTCTCTCAGGGGCATTTGGATTCCAGTCTTGGGCTGTAAGCGAGCTGCCAAGGGAGGAGTTTCTCGTGCAGCTTCACTTCCTCTCTTGTCTACTCTGGGTAGTCTAGGGGTGTGGTCATCTGGTGGAGGTGTAGGTGCTGTGGGCTCAGTGGTGAGGACCCCTTTCTCCCGATAAGGAGGGGATATTGCTGGTACCAGTTTCTGCCATAATTCTTCTGGTGTTGAGTCAGATAGGACTTTTGGTGCCGACTTCCCTCAGCGGGTGGAGTGAGGACTTTCCTTAACTAACTGTCCTTTTGCTACTAGTACTGCTGTTGCCTGTCCTCTTAACCACTGTGGGGGGTCCAAAGCTAGCTGTAACCGAGAATCTATATATGGGAACTGATCTGGGTACCCTGACTTACGGGTTACCTTCTGCCATACCTTTAAGACAAGGGACTTGTCTAGGCTTCCTTCTGATGGCCAACCTACCTCTAATGCTGACTAGTCTATCTTACACAAAGTTCTAAGTTTTCCTGGTGTTGTGGTGACTCCATAGTCTCCTTTAAATCCTTTTTTGAAAATTTTCAACATAGTTCCTAGTGGGGTGGGCTTACTTTGTGCCTGACCCATGTTTCCTCGAGACAAAACACCATGCTCACACCACACGCACACCACAAAACAAAGAATGGGTAAAAAGGGCACGCACACACACTTTTACAGTTTACGCCAAATCAGAATCAAAACTAAAATCAGAGCATCAAGAAACCTAAGCCAGGTCAAAACCAAAACCAAAGTATCAAGCAATCCAAGTCAAGTCAAAAACAAAAACCAAAGTGCCGGTACAGGCACACTGTGGGTGATCAGGCCACGTTTCCACTCAAATGGAGTAGGCAAGTTCCTAAGACCAGTCCTGTCAAACAATTTAAACCAAGTCAAAACCAAAACTAAAGTGCTGATAATGGCACACCGGTAGGAGATCAGGCCAGGCTTCCACTCAAATGGAGTGGGCAAGCTCCCAAGACCCATCCTGTCAAGCAATTCAAACCAAATCAAAACCAAACCCAAAACCAAATCAAAGTGCCAATAAAGGCACACTGTGGGTGATCAGGCCACGCTTCCACTCAAATGGAGTGGGCAAGTTCTCAAGACTAGTCTTACCAAGTTTCCGACGTCCAGACTCCAAGTACCAGTCAGTGTTCAGCCACTGCGTTGATCCTCCACAGGGGCCTGCCACACACTGCTGTGGCGAGGCATCCCACCAGGGCAAATGCCTGCCCAGGAGCACTCTCAGGATCCACGTCGCTCAGGCTGGTCAGACTCTCCCCACAGGGATTTTCCACAGGGCAGACTTAAGCCGCCTAAGGAACTGCCTCAACCATCTGCCAATCACCTCGCTTCCCGGTCAGGGAACCAGGTCACAGTCTGTTTACACATCAGTTAGGTTATAGTTCACTATGTATGGAGAAACCTTTAAAATATGTAAAGAGGTGGTTTTTGGCTAAACTTAAACACTACTATGTGAAAGATTTTATAATACTGAATTCTGTTATTCCTTAAAACCTTTCTTCTGCCTTTTTTTTTTTTTTTTTTTCTGAGACGGAATCTTGCTCTGTCACCCAGACTGGAGTGTAGTGGCACGATCTTGGCTCACTGCAACCTCCGCCTCCCGGATTCAAGCA
>NW_012114699.1:1734251-1736977 GCF_000951035.1 Colobus angolensis palliatus | reverse complement strand
TGGAGTTTCACCATGTTGATCAGCCTGGTCTTGAACTCTTAACCTCAGGTGATCCACCCACCTCGGCCTCCCAAAGTGCTGGGATTACAGACGTGAGCCAGTGTGCCTGACCCACTTCATTTCTTTTTAAGACCAAATGATATTTTATAAAATAGATAAACCTTATTTTTGTCTATCCATTTATAAATTAATGGACATTCACTTTTTGACTATTGTGAATACTGCTCTTATAAATACCTTTGTACAAGTTGTTGGATTTTTTTCTTTTTTCTTTCTTTTTTTCCTTTGTGTTTACCCTGTCAGAACTAAGCACCGGGAAGCAGAAAAAGCACAGGCCAGGACAAGTTGTACAAGTTTTTGTATGAACAAAAAGACAAAAGATAACAAGTATTCACAAGTATTTGAAGGAAAGCAAACTCTTGTAAACTCTTGGTGGAAATAGAAACTGATATAGCCATTATTAAAAAATAGTATACAGGCTTCTCATAAAACTAAAAGTAGAACTACCATGTGATTCAGCAATTCCACCATTGGGTATGTATCTAAAGTACATGAAATATGTATATCTGTGCTCTTATATTCATTGTATCATTCTTCACAATAAATAAGATCCAAATTAAGGGTCAATCAACAGATGAAAATATGATATGTGTTTGTACTTGCAATAATATGTATGTATGTGTAATACATATAATATGTATAAATGTGGTAAATAGATAGATATACAGAATGAAATATTATTCAGCCATAAAATAGAAGGAAATCTTTCCATTAGTGACAATGTGGGGATGAACCTGGAGGACGTTATACTAAGTGAAACAAGCCAGACCCAGACAAATACTGTATGATCTCACTTTTATATGAGGTCTTTTTCTTAACTCAGTAGTTACTTGGTTGCTGTAAACCTTTGCTTATTTTTAAGAGTTCCAAAAATGTTGATTTTCACAGTTCTTGCTCAATTTTTTCTTAGTTTCATTGAGGATATGAGTCCTTGGAGCTCTCTCCTCCACCACTTTAACTCTCTGATCTTTTTGTGCAAGTAGCTGATGGATGACAAGATATGATCTAGAGGGAGGGCACAAGGAATGTTCAGAGATGATATGACTTACTTTTCCTTGTACACCATTTTAGCACTTATGGAGCATTTTCATATGGTGAATACATAAGGAAGTTTGCCACACGTGACTCTCATGATAGTTCATATTTTTGAAGGTAAAGTCATCTTTTTTTTATATTAACAATGAAGGCTCAAGAGGAAAGTGTGATTTTTGCTAGTGAATCTATAAATAGAAAAAGATCAAAAGTCTAGTTAGATTTGGATGAGAATCTAGAGGTATAAAAAGTATTGCTTTCGATTGAGGGTCTCTGGAACCAGGTGCTAAGATTTGGAAGGGAGGAAAAGGATGGAGAATTCACATAGGGTGAATTCAAACTGTGGTGCAGACACCACAAAGTTTTGTTCAATCCCACCAGGAGTTATGTAGCATATATGGCCCCTCATGTTTGGCCCAGCGTGGACCAGAATCATTGGAACTTTACACCCGACTTCAGTCACTGCATATTCCCCTGGAAGCATATGACCTCAGACAGGATTATTCCCTGTGGTTGAGGCACCACCTAGAGGAGTTGACAGCTAGGGCAATAAGGGTGACATAGTTTGGATGTGTGTCCCTTCCAAATCTCATGTTGAAATGTGATCCCCAATGTTGGAGGTGGGGTCTGGTGGGAAAGGTTGGATCATGGGGGTGGATCTCTCATCGATGGCTTAGTACTATCCCCTTTGTGATGAGTGAGTTCTCACTCAGTTCACAGGATGTCTGGTTGTTTCAGAGTGTAGCAATCCCTTCTCTCTTTCTTGCTCCCTCTTGCCATGTGATATGCTGCCTCCCCATTTGCCTTCTGCCATGATTGTAAGCTCCCTGAGACCCTAACCAGAAGGAGATGCCAACATCATGCTTCTTGTATTGCCTTCAGATCAGTGAACCAGTTAAACCTCTTTTCCTTGTAAATTACCAAGGCTTGGGTATTTATTTATAGCAATGCAAAACAGATTAATACAATATTCTTCTTTGAAGGCCTTGAATAACACATCTGTGAGTCTACCATAAGTAAAATTTGTAGTCTGCATTATGTACATGTTAATATGGCTGGCAGTGTTCCACATGCAAATAGCATTCTGAAGAGAGATGTATAATACAAACTTTAAGTTGATGCACAGACATTAAAAGGAATATACATTATAAAAGACAATGTAACTTCAAATTCTTTCACTGGTACTTCTTAAGAAATTAGGTTTTAATTCAACTTATGTTTCAAATGAAAATAAAGAAACTTGACAATGGAAGGAAGCTCTGCAGAGAAAGAGCTGTCCTAAGACAGGGATATCAGTGTATTATTTAATGACAGCTTTGACTACCTGTTTTCTCTCAAGGATATTCTGGGGACAGAACAGATGGAGTTTTTTCACTGAAAACTTCCTTAGGTATGCCACATTAGAAGACTTAATGGTATCTTACTTTTATTGTTTAATTCATAAATAAAACAACAATTAAACTATACATCAGTGTAAACCTCCATAGTTGTAAGATAGTATTAAGAGCACATAATGCATTTGAATCCCTGAAAAACACATAGTTATTCTAATTTTTTTTTTTTTTTTGAGACACAGTCTGTCTCTGTTGCCCAGGCTGGAGTGCAGTGGTGTGATCTCAGCTCACTGCAAGCTC
>NW_012114699.1:1715146-1728586 GCF_000951035.1 Colobus angolensis palliatus | reverse complement strand
GAATATCATATCATAAACATAATGCCTCTTCCTCCTCACTTGTGGTGGAAAATATACAGAAACATGAAACCTATTAAACACCTATCAACCTTAATTAAGGGTGATATTATGCTAGATTAGAAATGAAATGTAATTGTAAAATTATAAATTTCTGTCCTCTAAGTTGTTAAATCTTCTATTTGTTTTGCTATCCAGTGTTATAATAGAACATTTGTGTACTCTTTTTCTTTAGAAAAAGCAAAACCTGGAGAATAAGTCCATCTCTCTTTTTCTGAAATGAAATGCATCTGCAATCTTTTAAGGATAAAGTAACTAATCTGTGTCTAATATTTATTTTATAGTTGAAAGGAAAATGCCATGACTCTTAGAACATTGGATCATTTGTATCTAAGAGTAAATTAGCCAATGAAATTGGCATACCCCTTAACAGATTGTTTCCTCAATTTTCAATTCTTTACCCAATAGCTTTATGATCTCGTATCAATACTCTAAATTCTTAATACAATTGAGAAAAGGGGGATAACTTAAATTTTGATCTGAATTAAGTTGCTATATCAATTTAAATTTTAAAATTTTGTGGGCCAAGTAATACTTACTTATGATGTATTATTCACATCCTAACCTATGTGAAAGATTACACATAAACACAGGATGAGGAAGACCTAGACAGTGTGAACTATTATAGTCTAACAGAAACACCAGAAGAAGCAGAGGCTTCTCACATCAATAAACAAGATGGTTCTCATATTTATGGGCATGATGTGATCAATAACACAACAAGTACAAAAAATTTCTTGTACAGGTAGGAGAAACATTTCTGTTTCCCAAGGGTTGCTCAATAGCCCAACAAGATGTTATACATTCTCCTTTGAAGCTTCACAAAGTGCTCTTTCAATATATATTCTCTCCATTTTAATTCTAGAAATGTTTATTTTACACCAAAGAAAGGGAAGAAACTCGTTTAGTCATTCAGTCAGCCATTAAAAAATACTTTGAGTGCATCTTCTATGACAGAAAATAAATAAATAAATTATTTTAAAAATAAAAAGTTGGTGGATAGTAAAGAAACAAAACAAATAAACAGGAAGGATAAGGCAAAGAAATAGGAAGTCATCTGGAGGATAAGGTAGAGGTATTGCCTCACAGTCCATAGAGCTTCATGGGGATTGCTGTCAGGAATAGGATGATCTAGGATACCAGGAATACTGGACTTCTTTCAGGGACTGATGTAAACAGAACAAATGACCTTTATAAGATTTATTGAGATGGCCTCAAAGCACATAATGAAGGTGAAGTTGGAATATTGAGGAGTCGGGAAGGGTGATGGATCAAAATTCTGAGTTCTTCCCTTCAGCCTTGCCAATAATATCTGGGAAAGAGGGTAATCGGCTTGAGCTCACAGAGCTCTGGGACTCCTTGATTATTTTTGAATGAGTTGTGGAGGCTTCCACATGATAAAATAGAACATGTGTTTTTTAGCATCTTAGAAAGAGCCAATAGCCTATTAAGTAAAAACCAAAGCAAATGTTTTTACAATGGTAAACAAAGTCTCACGCATACATTATTTGAGATTGTAAAGGTTTGTGGTACATTGACGGGTTGTCTGTTGGCAAACTCCTTTTTTTTCTTAAAACTGCACGTTCATGGGGCTGAAAAATGCTGATGGAATTTGCCTCATGTCTTACAGATATTTTGTTGGTTAGCACATAAAAAAAGTACAGTAAAGGTGTTTGGTTCACACTTATTCTTGAGTTTCCACAATATTTTACTGTCCACCAACATAACATAAAAGCAAGTAACCTGAGGCACTGGCAAGATTTTACTGTGGTATTCTTCAGTAACTTTTATATACTGTTTCCTTTCATAATTTGAGACGCAATAATGATTTTTGTTATAAATTTCTTCATAAATATTCTTACTGATGGATGATGCATTTATTTAAGCATCAGTGGACAAATAAAGTTATCCACGGGTGACTAACAACCTTGAATAAATACCACTTCACTCAGTTGCTATCCATAGTACCTAAGAAATGCAATTACATGCTGGGACCTATTATCCCAATTAATGGACTGTTTTATATTCACTGTGCATTATACTTGAAACACTTTAGAGGCCTGGCCTTCACTTAGCTACAGGCAAAATAGAAATTTATAACAAATAACCAAGAAAAGTCTTTCATTTACTTACCAAGATATGTAGCGTGTAATTATACTTTAAGCATAACTAGTCAGGGCTCAAAAATGCCCTTTGATTTAAACCACAATGAAAATGTATTTTTAAAACTGTGACAAATATAACTTTGTAATGAACAAGTCAGTGTGGGTTACTGCAACACCGGAGGTCTCATTATCAACTAGCTCTAACCCTCCCCTCTTCCAATGATGTGGTCAAAGGTTAAATTTGATTATATTTATTATGTTCAGAGAGATTATCATCATTCCAGGCATATGAACTAAAAGAGCAGCAAAACGTGGAAGTCTGACTACCTAGATGAGTGAACAAATAAAATAGTCTGTTAAGAAGTACACAGCCCTTTATTGTGTTGCTACTTTGTAAAATGTCAGCCTGAGGCTATGTTTTATGGCAATGGAATTTGACCACTGAAGTTTAACTCTACTCCCTCTGGTGGTTTTCAAAGCTGTATTACCAAAGCTATAAAATAAAACACAGTTGTAATTCTTCTCCTTATTGTAAGAAGCATTGATCGCCTCTGATTGTATATTATAGCAAAGGGGCAGTCTATTACATAAATTTATTGCTTTTTATTCCTGATAATTACTGGAAGTTATTGAACAAGGCAGGGAGTTATAGCCAGTATGTTCCTGCTCTAGCTGAGGAAGCAAATCTACAAATATTTAGTGGATCTAAACAGTTGTAAACAATGCATCCTGTTTATCGTGTACTGGAAATTTATAATTTACAGTGCATTTGAGATTATTTTAAGAATCATACTCTCCATTCCACAAACTTACACTTGAAATATGAACTGTAGCAAAATGTCGTACTAAGTATATAATCTGTTTTTTAAAACCTATTTGACAATACATACAATGTGAAAAGTCAAATTGTTTAAATTTGCTATTTTACTTTATTAAGGGAGATGGGTTTTGTTCATTTTGACTTAAATCTTTCATTAATAGCAGACATATCACTTTTGGTCATATGCATTTTTGCACTTAAAATTCTAGTTATTTACGAATCTAAATTTATCCTTGTGTTAGTAGGAAAACTCTCTAATAAAAAAAAAAAATAAGCAAATTTTAAAATGCCAAAGTCACCAAAAGAAAATGAGACAAGTTAAAATACCATACTTAATTGCTCTTTCTGCAAAATTCACAACAAAAAAGGAAGAAATACAAGAAATTAGAAGTTGTTAACATGACGTGTGTATATATATGTAATTTGCATATATATATGTAATTTGCGCAATACTGTCTGATACGAGGTTATAGTTGTACAACAGCCAACAAAATATGTACCATTCACGATCTTATCTAATTTATATATCATAAAATCACATAGTTTAAATGTTCCCTGTCTGAAAATGAAGCATTAACTCTTAGCAGACTAGCAACCCCACAGATAACAACTCTGGGGAAAACGTATGAAGGCATGAGACAGCAAGCAGAAGTAGGAAGATACTTCAGAGTACTGTACTTGGAAGAAGTAAAAGAGTAAAGGGCACTTGTTGGGTTTCCATATGTTGGTGCTTTTGCCTAAAAGTAGGCCCTAATCAGTGCTACCTGAAGTAGGTAAAATTGAATAGAAAACCCAAAACTATAACGATTTGAAGAAACGGATAACGGACTTAGGGGCAAAGGCAGCAACTAGAAAGTAAAGGCAGTATCCCATTTAAAAAAAAAGAGAACTATGGAGGGGTCCCCTAAGATCAGTGTGTAATATCTTCCTGTATATGTACCTGACCCCTGAATTACACATGTTTGAGACAGGCTGTAAGTATCCGAGTTAAAGCTAAAAGAACTAAACAAATTTCAACTCCTCACCACTACAGGGGAGACATGGGAGCATGAGTCCAGCCCAGTTAACTAACTGCCATAATAAAAATAACAACAAAAATCATTACACAGAATTCAGAATTTTTGTATTATATTTTTTATAATGTCCAGGATTTACTTCAAAACACATTGATACATAATAAAACAGGACAATGCAATGGATATTCAAATTAAAAAGCAATATATTGATACTATATCAAGATCACTGAGATGTGGCAATTAACAGAAGAGGACTTTAAGATAGCTATTATAACTATGCTCAAAAACATAAATAAAAATACGCTTGCAAAATTGCATAATAGAAAATATCAGCACAGAAACAGAAACTATAAAAAAGAGCCAAATGGATTTTGTTTGTTTGTTTGTTTGTCTGTCTGTCTGTTTGTTTGGAGACAGGATCTCACTCTGTTGCCCAGGCTAGAGTACAGTGCTGTGATCATAGCTCATTACAGCCTCAACTTCCTGGGCCCAAGTGATCCTCTCACCTCAGCCTCCCAAATAGCTGGGACTTTAGGTGCATGCCACCATGCCTGGCTAATTTTTGTATTTTTTGCAGAGACAGAGTCTCACTGCATTGAGCAGGCTAGGAAATTGAATTCCTGGGCTCAAGTTATCCTCATGTTTCAGCCTTCCAAAATGCTGGGATTACAGATTTGAGCCACTGTTCCTGGCCCCAGATGAAAATTTGAGAAATTTCTTTCTCACTTCTGAGAAAGAAATTTGCTGGATAAACTTAATATTAGATGGGAGATGACAGAGGAAAAAGTCAGTGATCATAAAGGTAGATAAAGAGTGTTAAAAGACAAACTTCAGCTGAATTAAGGTTAATTAAGCAATGAACAATTTGCAAATCAGGCACCCCCTAGAATCACAGCAGATTCAGAGAGACTCCAGTGCAGCCACATAGTGGAATATATTTTACAGAAAAAAAAAAAAAAAGAAAGGAAAAGACGTACAGAAATCAGAAGGGAGGTAACAGCTGAATTGGTTACAGGTTGGCATTTGCCTTATTTGAAGATGGTTCAAACAGTTGGCTACATGTGATTGGCCAAAACTCAGTGATTGGCACAGGTGTAGTCTATGGTTAGTTTACACTTCCACTTGTTATAGTTCAAGATGTGCAGAAACACTTTTAGGCTGAACTTAAATATGTAAGGAGGCATCTTTAGGCTAAGCTTGGTTAACGATAGAAATTATCCAATCTGAAGAAGAGAGAAAAACATTATGAAAAATAGATTTCCAGTCTTAGCAACCTGAGGAATAATATCAAAAGGTTAAAATACATACTAATAATACTGGAAGAATCAATATTGTAAAAATGGCCATACTGCACAAAGTGATTTATAAATTCAATGCTACTCCTATTAAACTACCATTGACATTCTTCACAGAACTAGAAGAAACTGTTTTAAAACTCATATGGAACCAAAAAGAGCCTGAATAGTCATGGCAATCCTAAGCAAAAACAACAAAGCCAGAGGCATCATGCTATCTGACTTCAAACTCTACCACAGGGCTATTGTAACCAAAACAGCATGGTACTGGTGAAAAAAACAGACACATAAACCAACGGAATTAGAGAACCTGGAAATAAGACTGCACACTTACAACTAGCTGATCTTTGACAAAGCTGACAAAAACAAGAAATAGGTAAAGGATTCCCTATTCAATAAACGGTGCTGGGATAACTGGCTAGCCATATGCAGAAAATTGAAACTGGACTCCTTCTTTACACAATATACAAAAATTAACTCAAGGTGGATTAAAGACTTAAATGTAAAACCCAAAATTATAAAAATCTTGGAAGACAACCTAGGCAATACCATTCAGGACATAGACACAGACAAATATTTCATGATAAAGACATCAAAAGTAATTGGAACCAAAGCAAAAATTGACACATGGCATCTAATTAAACTAAAGAGCTTCTGCACAACAAAATAAACTATCAACAGAGTAAACAGACAACCTATGGAATGAGAGAAAATTTTTGCAATCTATCCATCTGTCAAAGGCTTAATATCCAGCATCTATAAGGAACTTAAACAAATTTGCAAGAGGAAAAGAAACAACCACATTAGTAAGTGGGTAAAGGACATGAACAGACACTTCCCAAGAGAAAGAATATATGCAGCCAACAAGCATATGAAAAAAAGTCCAACATCACTGATTATTAAATAAATGCAAATCAAAATCACAATGAGCTACCATCTCACACCAGTCAAAATGGCTACTATTAAGAGGTCAAAAAATAACAGATGCTGGCAAGGTTGTGGAGAAAAAGAATGCTTATACACTGTTGGTGGGAGTGTAAATTAGTTCAACCACTGTGGAAGACAGTGTGGATATTCCTCCAAACCTAAAGATGGAAATACCATTTGATCCAGCAATCCCATTACTGTGTATATACCCAAAGGAATATAAATCTTTCTATTATAAAGATACATTCATATATGTATGCTCATTGCAGCACTATTCACAATAGCAAATACATGGAATCAACCTAAATGCCCATTAATGATAGATTGGATACAGAAAATGTGGTATGTATACACCATGGAATACTACACAGCCATAAAAAAGGGACAATATAATATCCTTTGCAGGGACATGAATGGAGCTGGAGGCGATTATCCTTAGCAAACTATCACAGGAAAAGAAAACCAAATACTGCATGTCCTCACTTAAGTGTGGGAGCTAAATAATGGGAACACATGGACACATAGAGGGTAACAACACACACTGGGGCCTACTGGAGGATGGAGGTTGGGAGGAGGGAGAGGATTGGGAAAAATAACTAATGGACACTAGGCATAATACCTAGGTGATAAAATAATCTGTATAACAAACCCCCATGACACAAGTTTTCCTATGTAACAAACCTGCACATGTACCCCTGAACTTAAAAGTTAAAATAAAATAAAATGCATGTTAATGAAATACCAGAAAAAGAAGAGAAGAGAAAATGGGTCAGAAAAAAACAAAATATTCTAAGAGAAAAATTAGTGAAATGTTCTCATATTTGGTGTAAAACAAAAATGTGGAGACTAAAAATTCAGCAAACCCCAAGCAAATTAATGCAAGGAAAACTACACATATGCACAACATGTCCTCTTACTAAAAACTAGATATAAAGAGAAAACCTTGAAAGCAACCAAAGAAAACTAGTAAGCAAAATCTCGGTACAGCATACTACTGAGCATTGCTTAGAGAAATTAAAGGTTTCCTATATGGAAAGATATACCATATTCATGGATTTTAAAGACAATGTATGCTTAAGATGCTAATACCACCAAAGATAGATAGACAGATAATACCAGGTCTATTTGTGAACATGAATAAATTGATTCTAAAATGTATGTGAAATTGCAAATGACCTGGAATCTCTAAAACAACCTTGCAAAAGAAGAACAAAGTTGAAAGATTTATATTACCTGATTTTAAGGCTTACTGTAAAGCTGTAGGAATCAAGACAACATGGTACTGGCTTAAAAATAGACAAATAGGTCAAGGGAACAAAATAGGGATCCCAGTATAGACCTCTATTAGGTCAATAGATCAACAGACCATGAACTATTGATGTTTGACAAGGGAACCAAAGCAATCTAATGGGGAAAAGAGAATTTTCTCAATAAATGAGGCTATAACAACTAAATATTTTTATGGGAAAAATTTTTTTTAACCTCTACTTCTCATCACACATAAAAATGTATTTTTACTTTGGGCCATAGCCCCAAAGTAAATATTAAAACCATAAAACTTCTAGTAGTTTTTTTTCCCAGGCAAGATGGCCAAGTAGGAATAGCTCTGGTCTGCAGATCCCAGCTAGACCAACACAGAAGGCAGGTGAGTTCTGCCTTTCCAACTGACATACCTGATTCATCTCATTGGGACTGGTTAGACTGTGGGTGCCACCCACCACAGGCAAGCAGAAGTAGGGTGGGGTGTCACCTCATGCAGAAAGCACGAGGGGTTGGAGAACTCCCTCCTCTAGCCAAGGGAGGCTGTGAGGGACTGTGCCATCCCACCCAGATACTATACTTCTCCCATGGTCTTCACAACCCACAGAGCAGGAGATTCTCTCTCGTGCCTATACCACAAGGGCCCTGGGTTTCAAGTACAAAACTTGGTGACTGTTTAGGCAGATACTGAGCTAGCTGCAGGGGATTTGTTTTTCATGCCCCAGTGGCTCCTGGAATGCCAGTGAGACAGAACCATTCACTGCCCTGGAAAGGGGCCTGAAGCAAGGGAGTCAAGTGGTCTAGATCAGCAGATCCCACTCCCTTGGAGCCCAGCAAGCTAAGATCCACCAGCTCAAAATTCTCGCTGTCAGCACAGTAGTCTGAAGTTGACCTGGGATGCTTGAGCTTGGTGAGGGGAGGGGCGTCTGTCATTGCTGAGGCTTGAGCAGGCAGTTTTTCCCCTCACAGTGTAAACAAAGCCACCAGAAATTCGAACTGGGCAGAGCCAACCATAGTGCCACAAAGCTGCTGTGGCCAGACTGCCTCTCTAGATTCCTCCTCTCTGGGCAGGGCATCTCTGAAAGAAAGGCAGCCACCCCAGTCAGGGCCTTATAGGTAAAGCTCCCATCTCTCTGGGACAGGGGACCTGGGAGAAGGGGCAGCTGTGGGTGCAGCTTCAGCAGACTTCAACGTTCCTGCCTGCTGGCTCTGAAGAGAGTAGTGGATCTCCCAGCACAACACTCAAGCTCTGCTAAGGGAAAGACTGCTTTCTCAAGTGGGTCCCTCACCCGCCCTGCTTCCTGATGGGAAGGCACTTCCCAGCAGGGATTGACAGATGCCTCATACAGGAGAGCTCCAGCTGGCATCTGGTGGGTGCCCCTCTGGGACAAAACTTCGAGAGGAAGGAGCAGACAGCAATCTTTGCTGTTCTGCAGACCCTGCTTGTGATACCTAGGCAGACAGGGTCTGGTGTGGGCCCCCAGCAAACTCCAGAAGACCTGCAGAAGAGGGGCCTGTTTGAAGGAAAACTAACAGAAAGCAATAGCATCAACATCAACAAAAGGCATGACCACACAAAAACTTCATTTGAAGGTCACCCACAGCAAAGACCAAAGGTAGATAAATCCACAAAGATAAGGGGAAAAAAGCATGAAAAGGCTGAAAATTCAAAATACCAGAATGTCTCTTCTCCTCCAAAAGATCATAACTCCTTGCCAGCAAGGGAACAAAATTGGATGGAGAAAGAGTTTGACAAATTGACAGAAGTAGGCTTCAGAAGGTGGGTAATAACAAATGCCAAGCTAAAGGGGCATGTTCTAACCCAATGCAAGCAAGCTAAGTACCTTGGTAAAAGGTTAGAGGAATTGCTACCTAGAATAACCAGTTTAGAGAAGAAGATAAATGACCTGACAGAGCTGAAAAACACAGTACGAGAACTTCATGAAGCATACACAAGTATCAATAGCTGAATCAATGCAGCAGAAGAGAGGATATCAGAGACTGAAGATCGACTTAATGAAATAAAGTGTGAAGACAAGAGTAGAGAAAAAAGAATGAAAAGGAATGAACAAAGCCTCCAAGAAATATGGGACTATGTGAAAAGAGCAAACCTATGTTTGATTGGTGTACCTGAAAGTGATGGGGAGAATGGAATCAAGTTGGGAAACACAGTTGAAGATATTATCCAGGAGAACTTCCATAACCTAGCAAGACAGGCCAACATTCAAATTCAGGAAATAGAGAGAACACCACAAAGATACTCCTCAAAAAGAGAAACCCCAAGACACATAATCATCAGATTCATCAAGGTTGAAATTAAGGGAAAAATGTTAAGGGCAGCCAGAGAGAAATGTTGGGTTATCCACAAGGGGAGCCCATCAGACTAACAGCAGATCTCTCCACAGAAACCCTACAAGCCAGAAGAGAGTGGAGGTCAATATTCAACATTCTTGAAGAAAATAATTTTTAACCCAGAATTTCATATCAACCAAACTAAGCTTCACAAGTGAAGAAGAAATAAAATCTTCTACAGTCAAGTGAATGCTGAGGGATTTTGTCACCACCAGGCCTGCCTTACAGGAGCTCCTGAAGGAAGCACTAAATAAGGAAAGGAAAAGTCAGTCCAGCCACTGCAAAAACATACCAAAATATAAAGACCAATGATACTATGAAGAAACTGCATCAACTAATGTGCAAAATAAACAGCTAGTATCATTATGACAGGCTCAAATTCACACATAACAATATTAACCTGAAATGTAAATAGGTAAGTGTCCCAATTAAAAGATACAGACTGGCAAATTGGATAGAGTCAAGACCCATCGGTGTGCTCTATTCAGGAGACCCTTCTCATATGCAAAGACGTACATAGGCTCAAAATAAAGGGATGGAGGAATATTTACCAAGCAAATGGAAAGCAAAAAAGAGCATGGGTTGCAATCCTTGTTTCTGATAAAACAGACTTTAAACCAACAAAGATCAAAAAAAACAAAGAAGAGCATTACATAATGGTAAAGGGATCAATGCAACAAGAAGAACTAACTATCCTAAATATATATGCACCCAATACAGGAGCACCCAGATTCATAAAGCAAGTTCTTACAGACTTACAAAGAGACTTAGACTCCCACACAATAATAGTGGGAGACTTTAACACCCCACTGTCAATATTAGACAGATGAATGAGACAGAAAATTCACAGGGATATTCAGGAATTGAACTCAGCTGTGGGCCAAGCAGACCTAATAGACATCTACAGAAGTTTCCACCCCAAATCAACAGAATATACGTTCTCACCACCACATAGGACTTATTCTAAAATCGACTACGTAAATGAAAGTAAAACACTTCTCAGCAAATGCAAAAGAACAAAAATCATAACAGTCTCTCAGACCACAGTGCAATCAAATTAGAATTCAGAATTAAGAAACTCACTCAAAACCGCACAACTACATGGAAACTGAACAACCTGCTCCTGAATGACTACTGGGTAAATAACAAAACTAAGCCAGAAAGAAAGAAGTTCTTTGAAACCAATGAGAACAAAGATACAATGCACCAGAATCTCTGGGACAAAGCTAAAGCAGTGTTTAGAGGGGAATTTATAGCCCTAAATGTCCACATCAGAAAGTGGGAAAGATCTGACACTGACACCCTACCCTCACAATTAAAAGAACTAGAGAAGCAAGAGCAAACAAATTCAAAAGCTACCAGAAAGACAAGGAATAATTAACATCAGACCAGAACTGAAACAGGTAGAGATACGAAAAACCCTTCAAAAAATCAATGAATCCAGGAGCTTGTTTTTGAAAAGATTAACAAAATAGATAAACCACTAGCCAGACTAACAAAATAAAGAAAAATATCAGTTGACTGTAAAAGCAGTAATGGAAATTTGCCATATAGATAAATAACAAGATAGCATTTCATAATGAGGGGGAAAGCATGCTACTTGGAAATTTTTGCCTGCTGCCTCTATCCATTACCTAGATGATAGTCCCCACTTCCTTCTCTGTGCCCCACTGTATCTGCACATATTCCTAACTTAGCACTTAGATCATCCATTGTATCTCCTCATAAGAGAAAAAAAGCCTTTAATAGTAGATAAAATTACTTATTTGGTCTATATGTTTGATGAATGAATAAATGATCTTAATAAATTTTTATGAAAATAATAGTATAATATTTTAGCAGTTCTGAGTTAAATTTGGTAGTTCCACTTATTTGAATATTTTAGCCTCCAGCTTCACAAAGTTGTCAAGGCATGTGATTTTAGGCAAAGGGCTTGATATGGTTTGGCTGTGTCCCTTGGTAAATATCATCTTGATTTGTAGTTCCCATAATCCCCATGTGTCATGGGAGAGACCCAGTGGGAAGTAATTGGATCATGGGGGCGGTTATCCCCATGCTGCTCTTCTTGTGATAGTGAGTGAGTTCTCATGACAGCTGATGATTTTATAAGGACCTTTCTCCCATTTTGTTTGCACTTCTCCTTGTTGCTGCCGTGTGAAGAAAAATGGGTTTGCTTTCCCTTCTGCCATGATTATGTTTCCTGAAGCCTCCCCTGTCACGCTGAACTGTGAGTCAATTAAACCTCTTTCTTTTATAAATTACCCAGTCTAGAGTATGTCTTGATTAGCAGCATGAGAATGGATATTAATACAGTAAATTGGTACTAGGTAGTGGGGTGCTGCTCTAAAGATACCCTAAAATGTGAAAGTGACTTTGGAACTGGGTAACAGGCACAGGTTGAAATAGTTTAGAAGGCTCAGAAGAAGACAGAACGATGTAGGAAAGCCTGGAACTTCCTAGAGACTTGGTGAATGGCTTTGACCAAAATGCTGATAGTGATATGGATGATATCCAGGATAAGGTGGTCTCAGAAGGAGATCAGGAACTGGTTGAGAACTGGAGTAAAGAGACTGGTGGCATTTTGCCCCCACCCTAGAGATCTGTGGAGCTTTGAACTTAAGAGAGATGACTTAGGGTGTCTGGCAGGAAAAATTTCTAAGCAGCAAAGCATTCAAGAGGTGATCGAGCATAAAAGTTTGGAGAATGTGCTGCCTGATGATATAGTAGAAAAGAAAAACCCATTTTCTGGGGAGAAATTCAAGCTGGCTACAGAAATTTCCATAAGTAATGAAGAGTCAAAGGCCAATCACCAAGACAAAAGGAAAAATGTCTCCAGGGCATGTCAGAGATCTTTGTGCAACCTCTCCCATTACAAGCAGGGAGGCCTTGGAGGGAAAATTGGTTTCCTGGGCTGGGTCCAGGGCCCCCCTTCTGTGTGCAGCCTATGGACTTGGGGTCCAGCCATGGCTAAAAGATGCCAAGGTACAACTGGGACTGTGGCTTCAGAGGGTGCAAACCCCAAGGCCTTGGCAACTTCCACGTGGTGTTGAGCCTGCGGGTACACAGAAGTCAAGAATCCAGGTTTGGAAACCTCTGCCTAGATTTCAGAGAATGTATGGAAATGCCTGGATATTCAGATAGAAGTTTGCCACAGGTGCGGGACCCTCATGAAGAACCTCTGCTAGGAGAAGGTGGAAGGGAAATGTGGGGTTGGAGCCCCCACACAGAGTCCCCACTAGGGCACTGCCTAGTGGAGCTGTGAGCAGAGGGCCACCATCCTCCAGACCCCAGAATGGTAGACCCACCGACAGCTTGCACTTTGTGCCTGGACAAACCAGACACTCAGCACCACCCTGTGAAAGCAGGCAGGCAAGGGGCTGTACCCTGCAAAGCCAAAGGGGTAGAACTGCCCAAGACCTTGGGAGTCCACCTCCTCTCGCATCAATGTGACTTGGATATGAAACATAGAGTCAAAAGATATGATTTTGGAACTTTAAAATTTAATCACTGCCCTATAGAATTTTGGACTTGCGGGGGGGACGGAGCAAGATGGCCGAATAGGAACAGCTGCAGTCTCCAACTCCCAGCGCGAAGGACACAGAAGACCG
>NW_012114699.1:1692432-1709081 GCF_000951035.1 Colobus angolensis palliatus | reverse complement strand
ATGGGTCCTGTAACCCCTTTGTTTTGGTCAGTTTCTCCCATTTGGAACAGGTGTAGAGAGAACCATAGGAAAAGAGGCCTCCTTTAGAGCTTTGCCCTTGTGTTAACACTTCCTCTCCCCATTCAAAAAGAAACCATGAGTTAAAAAGCTGGAAAACTGCTATAAATGAAAATATATGTAGCAAATAATACAGTAACTAAATGGTATCATTAGTTCCAATATGATAACATTAATTCTGCTATGGTAAGGAAAGATGTGAAGAAATCAGCAAGGCCTTTTGATTTTATTTTAAAAATTAAAGCAAATAAAACACTAACAAGTGTCCTACCAACTAAGGTGAAAAAAATCTCATTTTCACCTCAGTTCTCCTTGCTTGAAGAACAGACAAGATCATTTTGACATAACCAAGAGCAGAGACTCCTTTCCGTCAGAACCTTGATCAAATGTTTTCATATTAGATTTCCACCTGGTTAAAGACAATCATAGATATTTCCCAGTCTAGTCAGCAACATCAAACTTGTAACAAGCAGACCCCTCTCTTCACAAAGATACTGAATCCATTGATTCAGCTATGCTTGATACCAAAGCCCTTGTTTTACATTATTATTAAAGAGAGAGAAAACAGTCACTCCTTAGCTCAGGAAGACTCAAGATCATTCTGATTACTTTAATTTGAGAAAAGTCCAGATGTGGCTTGCAGATGTACCAACCAAATGTGTAATTTTCACATAATTGTAAACTTCAGAAACACTGTCTGTCATTGGTAGCCATTAATGGTTCTAATAAATAAGGATATCTGTGATGGGCAAGCAAGAATTGTGGTGGACAAAAGGAAAATAAACAGAAACATGGTCAACCAATGAGTTAACTGCTCTATCTTTAATGAGAACTCCAAGTGCTTCTTTAGCTATATATCTTCTATTTTCATCTTTCTCTCCAGTGTATATAATTTACCTGCACATTTCTGCTCATGGTGAATATTTTTTCATATTGACACAATTATATTTTCATTTGAATGAGTGTTTATGCATATAGCACACATGCTTAGAACACTGAAGAAAAACAGAAATTAATTTTGATATATTTTTCAACTTCTTTGACTAAAATGAAAATTATTTGAACTCCTTTATTAACATGTATGGCAAGCTTCTTTAAAGATTACTGGCTAAACAAATATATATGTGATTCTTATTTACATTTATTGACACATCATATTACTTTGGAGAAGATAAAGGGTTTATCTTTAGTACAAAACCATTATTGCCATAATATTTCACAAGTGACTTGCTGATTTCCTCCATTACCATAAAATCCAAATTATCACTGATGATTATCCAAGTCAGAAGTAAAGACAAAATAAAAGACACCATATGAAAGGAAAATTTAAAACCATTCATCATTGTCCCAGTTTGATTTTTTAATATAACCAACTTTAAATGAAGTATTTAGGATTGTAGTCTTCTTTTAATCTTCTTTTAAATAAAATGAGCCTACAATGCCTACCTGAAGACCTCATATCCCTAAAAATCTTTTCTCCCTAAATATTTATATTTATTTTTGCTTACTCCATATTTTGTTATTTACCAGATACAGGAAATTACTGCTGCATAAGAAACTAACGTTACTGAGTCCCTGTAATGTGCCAGATGTTGTTTTAAGTGTTTTACATAATAACAATAACATTAATGGTGACAGAAAACATTTGTTGAGTGCTTACTATATGTCAAATACAACTTACTTTACATGTATTAATTTAATTCTGACAGTCGTATGAGATATCCCTAACCAACTCTAAATCATCATAATTTTACAGATGAGGAAATTGAGACACATCAAGATTAAGTCATACATGACACCAAAACCATGAGCAACAAGAAAATCAGTTAATTCAACTTCATCAGAATTGGTCTTCAAAAGATGCCATAAAAAATTGAAAGGATAACCCAGAAAATGGGAGATATTATTTGTAAATCATATATCTGACAAGGACCTTTTACCTGAAATATATGAAAACACTTATAATTCAATAATAAAAAGATAACTCAATTAAAAATGGGAAAAGATCTTCAATAGACATTTCTGTCAAGAAGATACACAAATGGCCAATAAGCACATGAAGAAATGCTTGACATCATTAGTCAGCACATAAATACAAATCAAAACCACAAAAAGTATCACTCCACACACATTAGGGTGGCTAGAATTAATAAAACATCAGATAATAACAAATATTGGAGGAGGATGTGGCGAGTTGCAACTTTCCTGCTCTTCAGGTGGGAATGTGAAATGTTGCAGCTGCTTTGAAAAACAGTCTATTAGTTTCTCAAGTGATTAAACATACAGTTACCCTATAGCCCAGTAATTCCACTTATGGTTATATATCCAAGAGAAATGAAAACCTATGGCCACACAAAAACTTGTACACAAATGTTTATAGCAGCATTATTCATAATAGTCAAAAGATGGATACCCAAATGCTTCTCAGCTAACAAATAGATAAATAAAATGTAGTATATCCATGTAATTGAATATTATTTGGCCATATAAATAAAGTTTTATTCATGCTAAAATATGGATGAGTCTTGAAAATATTATGCTAAATGAAAGAAACCAGTCACAAAAAAATACTTACTGTATAATTCAATTGGTCTAAAATGTCCCGAACAGGGAAATTTACAGTGATAGAAAGTAAATCAGTGGTTGCTTAGGGCTGGGGAAGTAGGGGAGGGTAGATAACTAAATAGCTAGATAGCTGAAGGGTATAGAGCTTACTTTTTGTGGCAATGAAAATGTTCTGTGGTAAGGTTTGCATATATATGTGAATATACTAAAAATAATTGAATTGCACACTTTAAATGAATGACTTGTATGGTGTCAATTATACTTCAATGAAGTCATTTTTTAGAAAAGATAATTTGTTCAAGCTTTCACAGCTAGTGACAGAACTGGGATTAAAATTGTGGCATTTCAGTCCCTGAGTTAGAACTTTTAATCACTATATCAGTGTCTCAAGTGTGTTATTTTGTTTAATCATCAGAGTAACCCATGGAAGTTGGTACTGTTATTAACTGCATATTACACAAAATGATAAATTAAAAATAACATGATCTCTACTTTCGGGGAACTTAAAATCTAGCATTGGGAAGACATATGCATAAGAAAAAATTAAGTATGATGAAATACAAGATTCAATAAATATGATAATAGAAGTAAGGAAAGTTGATGTATAGTGCAAAGAAGGGATGAAAGAGATAAAAGAAGCACTTGGTATATAAAAGTGTTGTAGAACTTTCAGAAAACTTAGTCCATAGAAGACTATAACTATTAAATGACCAATAAAAATGTGGAAAAAACATTTTTGGAAACTACTCAAAAGCCTCCTATGTCACCTATGCATCATCACTTTGCCTACAAGATAAAATCCAAACTTTCTATCAATAGTATTTAGGCAAGTTCTGAAATTGAGGCACTAATAAATAGCCTACCAACCAGAAAAACACCCAGATCCAGACGGATTCACAGCTGAATTCTACCAGAGGTAAAAAGAAGAGCTCGTATTATTCATATTGAAACTATTCCAAAACATTGAAACCAAGGAACTCCTCCCTAAGTCATTCTATGAGGCCAGCATCATCCTGATACCCAAATCTGGCAGAGACACAACAACAGAAAGAGAATTTTGGGCCAATATGCCTGATGAACATTAATGCAAAAATTATCAATAAAATACTGGCAAACTGAATCCAGCAGCACATCAAAAAGCATATCCACCACAATCAAGTTGGCTTCATCCCCTGGATGGAAACTTGGCTCAACATATGCAAATCAATACAGGGGACTCATCTTGTGAACAGAATTAAAGACAAAAACTACTTGATTATCTCAATAGATGCAAAAAAAAAAAAGGCCTTCAATAAAATTCAATATCCCTTCATATTAAACACTCTCAATAAACTAGGTATTGAAGGAACATACCTCAAGATAATATAAATCATTTATGACAAACCTACAGCCAATATCATACTAAATGTGCAAAAGATGGAATCATTCCCTTTGAAAACTGGCACAAGACAAGGATGCCCTCTCTCACCATTCCTATTCAGCATAATATTGGAAGTTCTGGCCAGGGGAATCAGTCAAGAGAAAGAAATAATGCATATTCAAATAGGAAGAGAGGAAGTCAAATTATCTTTGTTTGCAGACATGATCCTATATCTAGAAAACCCCATAGTCTCAGCTCAAAAACTTCTTAAACTGATAAGCAACTTCAGCAATGGTTCAGGATACAAAATCAATGGGTAAAAATCGCTAGCATTTCTATACACGGATAGGCAAGCAGAGAGCCAAATCATGAATGAACTCTCATTCACAATTGCTACAAACAGAATAAAATATATGGGAATACAGCTAACTAGGTAAGTAAAGGACCTCTTCAAGGAGAACCACAAACCATTCCTCAAAGACATGAGAGAGGACACAAACAAAATGAAAAACATTCCATGTTCATAGACAGGAAGAATCAATATTGGGAAAATGACCACACTGCCCAAAGTAATTTACAGATTCAATGCTATTCCCATTAAACCACAATTGACATTCTTCACATAATTAGAAAAATTTACTGTAAATTTCATGTGGAACCAAAAAGGAGGCTGTATAACCAAGACAATCCTAAGCAAAAAGAGCAAAGCTGGAGGCATCAGGTTACCTGACTTCAAAGTATACTATAAGGCTACAGTAATCAAAATATTATGGTACTGGTACATGAACAGACACATAGATTAATATAACAGAATAGAGAATATATATATATATACACACACACATATATGTATATATACACACACACATATATACATATATATATATATAGAGAGAGAGAGAGAGAGAGATGTAAATAAAGGCAATCTTCATGACTCAATGAAATTTCACCTCCCCCAAAAAACTTTTCTCATTCATTTTGTATTAATCATTCCTTCCTCTTTATTCTACATCAGCTTTTTGTACCGTTATTAAAAACTTATTTCAACTTATTTTATTCCATCTTTCATTATACTTAGTTTTTTATGCATGTGTCTCCTTCCTGACCTCCACTACATTAGACTCCCTGAAGACAGCGACTATATCATATATTCACTCATTCTTTCTAGTACTTTAAATATCATTCATGTTTGTTCCATGAATGTCTATCAGTAGTTAGTAACTACTATACAATTATTCTTCATATTTTACCTGTTCATATTTGGATGTTATGAACATGTAAAGCTAGGGATAGCTTATACATGAAGTATAATGCCTCTAGACTGTGAATGCCTTGAGGGTTGTAACTTCATATTTCACCTCTGTGTGTCTAATCCAGGGGGGCCTGGCTCACAGGTTCACAGTAACATGTTATTGAATGAGTGAATAAACATCGAGAGGAGACTATCTCTCTTAGGGACATATAACATGCACACATTTTCATTAAGATCATTTTCAAACAATATAGATAATGATCATAGCATACACTCTTAAAGCTAAAAAGTTGCATAAGTAAACATCAGTATCTAATGGTGAAAACGGTTGTTTGTCATTCTCACTACCTTCAGGTTTTGCTGTCCTTAATTTCAGAACATTTCTTATCATAGTTGCTTCTTAAATAACTCAAGAGTCTGATTATAAGAGAATTACAGTAAAAACACATTTAAATATGTGTCATGTCAGAAAATAAAGTGTCACCGTGAATGCTGTAATTAAGGCTAAAAAGGCAATTAGACTATAAGCACATAATTTTAAGTATTTTATTTCTCACAGAAAGGTTTCTGAAGGTAAAAGTTTTCGTGGTTCTTAGCTTAACTGCCCATTTTATTTTAGAAAGTTCTGGGGAAAATGTGTCACTATTTTGTAGTGAATTCGACCTAAAATACATATTCTAGTCACTCAGAAATTATTTATATGCTTTTCTCACTGCTAAATGATTCAAAACAATTTGATTTTAAAATGCCAAGCTTATCATGTGTGCAATATTGAATGGTGAAGTGTGACGTTACCATAATCAAGTTTGATTTTCAAAATTCAAAAAATATTTATGAAAATTTAAAATAGCATATTTAAAATAGTATACACTACAAAGATTTCTATTTCTTTCCCAAAGAGACAATTCTGATGAATGTGCTATTCTCTGCAGCTGTGGATATTAACGGTTCAGTTAGTCAGAGAGAGAAGAGAGAGGAGGGGAGAAAGAGAATGAAGAGTAGAATGTTCAGCCTTCTTTGTTTTAAGGAAATGTGTTCCTTTTCAAATCTTGCTTGTTGATATTCCAAGAACATTCAAATGACAAAACATTATTCTCCTTTATGAAGAGTCAGCAAGAAATAATGCTCCATCTCAGGAATTAATCCATGCAAACCTAATGTTTTTCTACTGTGGCAAAAAAACCCCACATGACATGAGATCTACCCTCTTAACAAAGTTGTAAGTGTACAGTACAGCATTGCCAACAGTATGCACGTTGTTGTACAGCAGATCTCTAGAACATTTTTATCTTGCATAACCAAAACTTTATACTAATTGAACTAATTGAACTTTTGCCTCTTCCTCCTAAGCCCTAGAAACCACTATGCTACTTTGTGTTCCCATGAATGTGACTACTGTAGATACCGCATACAAATGCAGGCAGTATTTGTCCTTCTGTGAATGGCCTATTTCACTTAGTGTAATTTCCTCAATGTTCATACATGTTGTAGAATAGAACAATTTCCTTCATTTTTTGGTCATATAATATTTCATTGCATGTGTATGCCACATTTTCTTTATCTGTTCATCCACTGGTGAACATTTAGGTTTTTTCCAACTCTTAGCTATTGTAAATAAAAATGCAATAAATATGGAAGTGCAAATATATCTTCACAGTCCTGATTTCAGTTATTTTGAATAAATACCAGAAGTATTTAGTGTTATATCCAAGAAATCATTGCTAAAACCAATGTCATGAAGCTTTCTATGCATTTGTTTTCTTCTATGAATTTTACAATTTCAGATATTTCATTAAAATTTTTAATCCATTTTGGGTTTATTTTTGTATGTAAGGGTCAAATTTTGTTTTTCTGTATATGGATATCCAGTTTCCCCAATACCACTTGTGTTCTGATGTTGGGTATATGTATATTTATAATTACTATAGTTTTCTGATGAGTTGACTTGTTAGTCTGTTTTGTGTTGCTTTGACAATACCACAGGCTGAGTAATTTATAACAAACAGAAATTTATTGGCTCACAGTGCTGGAGGCTGGAAGTCCGAGATCAAGGGACTAACCCCTGGTGAGAACCTTTTTGCTGCATCCTCCATGGCAGTAGGCAGAAGGGCAAGAGAGGGTAAAAGAAAGGGGGCTGAAATTGTTATTTTATAGGAAGTCACTCTCACAGTAATAAACTCACTCCCAAGATAATGGCTTTAATCTATTCATCAGGGCAGAGGCCTCATGGCCTGTTCAATTCTTAAAGGCCCCACTTCTTAATATAATCATATTAGGGATCAAGTTTCCAAAACATGAACTTTGGGGGATACATTCAAACCATAGCATAACCCATTTATTGTTATATTTAATATAATGTCCTTCTTCGTCTCTTGTGACAGTTTGGACTTAAAGTCTATTTTGTCTGATATAAGTATGACCATTCCACTTTTACATATATATTACATATATTAGTGTATTAGTCCATTTTCACACTGCTGATAAAGACATACCCGAGACTGGGCAATTTAAAAAAGAAAGAGGTTTCATGGACTTACAGTTGCATGCAGCTGGGGTAGTCTCACAGTCATGGCAGAAGGCAAGGAGGAGCAAGTCACGTTTTAACATGGATGGCAGCAGGCAAAGAGAGATAACTTGTACCAGGAAACTCCTGCTTTTAAAACCACCAGATCTCCTGAGACTATCTTGATAACAGAGCAAGAGGGACCCATCGCCATTATTCAAACACCTCCTACTGGGTTCCTTCCATGACACATAAGAATTGTGAGAGTTACAATTCAAGATGAGATTTGGGTGGGGACAGAGCCAAACTATATCATTCCAACCCTGGCCTCTCTCAAATCTCATGTTCTCACATTTCAAAACCAATCATGCCTTTCCAGTGTGCCTTACCTCATTTTAGCATTAACTCAGAAGCCCACAGTCCAAAGTCTCATCTGAGACAAGACATGTCCCTTCCACCTATGAGCCTGTAAAATCAAAAGCAAATTAATTACTTCCTAGATACAATGGTGGTATAGGCATTTGATAAATACATTCCAAATGGGAAAAATTGGCCAAAAGAAAGGGGCTACTGACCCCATGCAAGTCCAAAATTCAGCAAGGCAGTCAAATCTTGAAGCTCCAACCCGATGTCCTTTGACTCTATGTCTCACATCCAGGTCATGCTAGTGACGGATGCAAGAGGTGGGTTCCTATGATCTTGGGCAGCTCTGCTCCTGTGGCTTTGTGGATACAGCTTCCCTCCTAGCTGCTTTCACAGGCTGGGATTGAGTGTCTGAAGCTTTTCCAGGTGCATGGTGCAAGCTGTCAGTGAATCTACCATTCTGGGATCTGGAGGACAATGGCCCTCTTCTCACAGCTTTACTAGGCAGTGCCTCAGTAGGGCTTCTGTATGGGGGCTCCAAACTCACATTTCCCTTCAACATTGCCCTAGGAGAGGTTCTCCAGGAGGGCCCTGCCCCTACAGCAAACTACTGCCTGGACATCCAAGCATTTCCATATATCTTCTGAAATCTAGGCGGAGGTTCCCAAACACCAATTCTTGACTTCTGTGCACTGGCAGGCTCAACACCATATGGAAGCTACCAAAGCTTGAGGCTTACATCCTCTGAAGCCATGGCCCAAGCTCTATGTTGCCCCACTTCAGCCATGGCTGGAGCAGCTGGGACACAGGGCAACAAGTCCCTAGGCTGCACACAGCATGGGGACTCTGGACCCAGCCCATGAAACCACTTTTTCCTCCTAGGCCTCTGGGCCTGTGATGGGAGGGGCTGCCATGAAGACCTCTGACATGCCCTGGAGATATTTTTCCCCATTATCTTGGGGATTAACATTTGGCTCCTTTTCACTTATGCAAATTTCTACAGCCGGTTTGAATTTCTCCTTAGAAAATGGGATTTTTCTTTTCTATTGCATAGTCAGGCTGCAAAATTTCCAAGCTTTTATGCTCTTTCCCTTATGAAACGGAATGCTTTTAACAGCACACAAGTCACCTCTTGAATGCTTTGCTGCTTAGAAATTTCTTCCTCCTGATACCCTGAATCATCTCTCTCAAGTTTGAAGTTCCACAAATGTCTAGGGCAGGGGAAAAATTCCCTATCTCTTTGCTAAAACATAACAAGAATCACCTTTGCTCCAGTTCCCACCAAGTTTCTCATATCCATCTGAGACCACCTCAGCCTGGACATCATTGTCCATATTATTATCAGCATTTTGGTCAAAGCCATTCAACAAGTCTCTAGAGAGTTCCAAACTTTCCCACGTTTTCCTATCTTCTTCTGAGCCCTCCAAACTGTTCCAACCTCTGCCTGTTATCCAGTTCCAAGGACGCTTTCACATTTTTGGCTGTCTTTTCAGCAGCACCCCACTCTCGGTACCAATTTACTGTATTAGTCCGTTTTCATGCTGCTGATAAAAACATACCTGAGACTGGGCAATTTACAAAGGAAAGAGATTTAACAGACTTACAGTTCCACGTGGCTGTGGAAGCGTCACAATCATGATGGAAGGCAAGGAGGAGCAAGTCATGTCTTACACGGATGGCATCAGGCAGAGAGAGAGAGCTTGTGCAGGCAAATTGCCATTTTTACAACCATCAGATCTCATGAAACTCATTCACTGCCATAAGAACAGTCCAGGAAGGAACCGCCCCCATAGTTGAATCACCTCCCACCAGGTTCCTCACACAATGCATGGGAATTGTGGGAGTTACAATTCAAGATGAGATTTGGGTGGGGACACAGCCAAACAATATCATTACCTATTTAGCTGAAGCTATTTTTAAGCAAAGTGTAAACTGTATGGCTTGATTCCCTTTGACTGCTTGTAGGAAAATGAGAAAAGAGAGAAATGATTTAAAGACAAAATTGTCCACCAAAATGGAAGCAGAACTTAAAGATTTGAAAAATTCTCATTCCATCCATGTGATAAAGAATGAGAAAGCATGATTCAGACAGAATTCCAAGTATATGGCCAAATGACCATCTGATAAATTAATATGAATCTGCCATCTCAACAGAAACTAGGAGCTATTCATCAAGACAATGGGAAGATTAGTCAATCTTCTAAACAGAAGTTAGGACCTATTGTCCAAGACAATGGAAGAACAACCCTAAAGAATTTCAGAAATGATCATGTCTACCCTCCAACCATAGGACTAGAGTACAAGACGCAAGTTCAAAGAGAGGCCACTGTTGCCCAGCACTGTTGCAGGCAGGGTCTGCTCCCTGCACTCTTTCACCATGCTTCTCAGCCTCAGCAGGTGTGTCTACAGAAAACACTACACTCAGCAAAGCTTTGAGAGTGTGACTGCCCACACCTAGATTTCAAAGGATGTCCCAGAGAGCTGTGGGGCCCAGGTAGAAAACTGCTACAGGGGTGAGGCCACTGTAGAAAGTTCCTACTAGGGTAATACTCAGCAAAGTCGTGGGGCTAATTACAGTAGAATAGTATTCCAGTGTGTATATGTACCACATTTTCCTTATCCATTCATCTGTTGATGGACATTTAGGTTGATTTCATATCTTGGCTGTTGTGAATAGTGCTACAGTAAACATGGGGGTGCAAATATCTATTCAATATATTGATTTCCTTTCCTTTGGTTATATACTCAGTAGTGAAATTGCTGGACCGTATGGTAGCCCTATTTTAGCTTTTAGAGAAACCTTCATACTGTTTTTCATAATGGCTGTACTAATTTACATTCCCATTGTTGCAGGACTTTTTCCTTAGTTCAGCTAAGAGCTGGGTTCTCGTCATATGGCCATGAGAGATTTGGCTCACAGACACTTTGAAGGGTGAGAAAAAATGGAATTTATTTGGCAAAAAGGGAAAAAATGGGGAACAGAGACCCTCCACAAAGACAGAGTCCTGTGAGTGCACATCCCACCTTGCAGATTGATCCCAGTTACCACCCAGGAAGAGGAGGGGCCAGGCTCTTCCCCACTGCAAATGGCATGAACTTCCCAAGACTCCACCCCAGCATTCATTCCTCCCAGTGTGCAGGTCGGTCAGAGGATCTGCCAGGGAGCCCTTGCCACATGGCTGCCTCACCATCAACAGTATATAAGAGTACCTTTTTCTCTGAATTCTCACCTTTCTTTTTAATAATAGACTGGGCTAAGATGATATCTCATTGTGGTTTTGAGCATTTTTCATATACCTTTTAGTCATTTTTATGTCTTCAGATGCTTTCCCCACTTTTTAATGGGATTATTTGGATGGTTTTGTTGTTGAGTTGTATGAGTTACTTATATATTCTCAGTATTAGTTTGATGAGTAGTTTGCATATTCATTTTTATTTATTTTTTCATTCAGTTTTAGATGGTGGAATACTTGATGTTCATGTAAATCCTAATTATGATTATTTCCTAATTTCTTGCTCTGTTTTTTTAAGCTTGTATTTTTTATATAACAGGTTGTTCTATAGTAAGTGCCAGTTTTGCTTCTACTTAAAATATGTTTATGCAGAATATAGCGTAGTTTATACATTGTTTTTTATGAATAACTGCAACACCTGAACTCTGTTTCCAATAGTTATATTATTTTGTTATTTTCCTTAAAAATCTTCAGAAATCTTCCTGTAGCTGTATTATGTTTTTATAATTTTCACAAATGCCATCATTTTAAATAAAGAGCTCTTTATGAGTAATAAAACACATTTTATTTAGTCATGTGTGTATTTTAAATAGGAGAAAGAATTTCAATAACCAAACAAGATGCTGTTCAGCAACTACTTTGTTAGAAATCATTTGACATGTTTCTGTAAATATTTTCTGGTTCTGTAGTTAGAAACAGGTCAGGGGGAACTGAATTCAGTATTTCTGAGAAATTACACGTCATTACAAGTTTACAAAAAAAAAAGTTCAACTTTCTGGTAACAAAGCTAATCAGCTTCTCATTTTGATTTTTGAGCAATTAGCTCATAGAATGACTTCACCTCCACCACTGAAAAAAATATAATTAGTATTCCAAATCAAAGATAAGTATTCCATCATCTAAAAGTAATAGTCATGATGAACAATCTCAGCTTTTGACATATACTTGTCTGGATGTCTCATTTCCAGAACATAGAACATGAGGTTTTTAACGATAAATTTATAAAATATACTTTATGTTTTCCTTGAAGTATAAAACATATACTTTACAACATATTTTATGTTGCAAATTTTGAAACATAGACTTTATGTTTTAAGAGTAAAAGCTTCTTTGATGATATATTACTGACACACCAATCCACCTCTAGATATGTGCTACTACAAAGAGGTTCTCTTTTTAAAGTTTTAAAACTCCGGATTATGTACCATAACATGATCACATATATTTGATACCTTTTGCTTAAATAAGACTGGATTCTTCCAATCTTCACTTTCTTGAGTTTATCAAGCAAACTAACAGAGTAGATTCAATTGACTGTTGGAATCTTATTTTAAAAAGAAGTGTTTCTGTGTTAAAGATTCTGTGTGCTTTAGCAATGATTCTCATGGTGAGAACAAAGGCTGTCAGTAGCAATCCATTAATTTAGTGCCTACTCTGTTTTCATTGTTTCATTAATTCAGATAGAAAGTATAAGAGTTAGTCCCAACTTGAGCCTATTGAAGCTGCTTAAGTAATTGATATGAATGTAAAGCACAAGTTGACTTATTTTTAAAATGGTTCTCTCATCTTCTTCATTCTTCTAACAATCAAACCAGACTTAATTTGCCATAATTTAATTTTACCAATTGATAAATATTGAGAAACGATTCTGCCTACTATGTAAAACATATTGCATTCGTCATAGATAAGTAAAAAGCAATCCCTGATATCAGTGAACTTAACCTTTAGAAAATGATAGAAAGTAAATTTCCAAATAGCTGCAATATAAGGTAAACCATACTACCTATCATTTGAGTGGTACAGGGTGCTAGAGGGATTCAGAGAAGGAAGAGAGGGCATCTGACTGAGCAATTCAGACACATTTTATGAAATAGGTAGCTTTAAGGATGATCCATATTTGATTATAATTATAACTAAATGATTACAGAAACAGACATTTAATGTCTGTTTCCTTCAACAGCACTTAGGTTTCATGAGAGCTGTGACTACGTATGTCTTATATCTGGCACAATGGTTACATAGTAGACATTTTAGTAATTGTTGAATTAATAATAAACGAGTTCAAAAAACAAATAATAAAATTGAAGTAAGTTGATGCATTCGAGTAATACTGGAATGCATTAATGGAGTTTACAGAATTACTGTATGTAATTTCCTTTAAAAGAAACTGTAAAATAGAGGGAGCATAAGCTTTAGACCCAGATCACCTGGCTTTGAATCTTGACTCTGTGACTTACAAGCTGGGTTATCTCAAATTACAATTATGTAACTTCTCCATGCCTCAGTTAGATGGCAATATTAATAGTGCATATATATGTGGGTTGTGAGGATTAAATGAGTAACACTATAACAGGGTCTGGCATATAGTAAGCACTCCCATACATGGGAATAGGATATTTAGATTGCCTGTTACATTGGGGTATTTTGGGATCTTTAAACACTTGGTCATTTTGTAAGGAAAATAGACAAAACCCATAATGGAAAAGACATTTTGGTGCTCAGATATTCTATCTAGCTCTCTAAGTTCAGACATTTCCCCCAATTTGGCATGGAATTCCATAACTACATATTTTCATTTTTTTTTTTTTACTTTTTATTTTGGAATAATTTTAGCTTTATAGAAATGTTGCAAAATCAATACAGAGTTCTGTTTTAATGCCTTCACCTAGTTTTTAACATCGGACAAAGCCATAGTGTAATTATCAAAACCAAGAAACTGACTTTGGTGCAATTCTATTAGCTAAACTACAGACTTTAGATTTTACCATTTTGTCCTATAATATAAATGTTAGTTACTGTTGTTACTGCTGATGCCACTACTAATTACTACTACTATTACCATATAACACAAACTGTTCTTAAGTGCCAAGGTTCCAAAGATAGATAGCATTATTCTGAGATTTTTCTGGGAAGCAGATACAGAGGTATGCAATTATGATAAATTTTACCTGTAATTTTTTGGAATGACTGAGAATTGAATATTAAAATTAATTATTTCAACCAATATAATGTTACCACATATGCCATATGAGGTGCCCAATCTTCAAAGACTTTGACTTCAGTCAAGTATGCTTAATGCTAAATATAAGACAATATAGCTACTTTTTCTTTCACAATTCAAAAGAACTCTTTTATTTTGCAATATTTCAGGGTCATAATTCAATGATCAGTTATTAAGTATTTACCTTTTAATAAGCATCCTGGTTGGTGAAAACTAGGAGAAACAAAAGCTGAGATGTATGCAAAGATAATGTGTTGCAGACATATTTAAGATTCATCTATTATCTTATTTGAATAACTAAATAGCTAAAATTCTAGCAGTAAAAATGCCTACCCATGTTAAGTATAACTAATTTTAATCTAAAATAAACTGAATCAAAATTGATGTAAGGGATAAATATCACATCATTGTATAAAGTCAATTCTATAGAGACTTTAAAGAGAAGCATCTATAACTATTAAATTACATTTAATGAAATTATTATAATTTGATATTTTATTAGAAATATTATAAATAATTATCATAACTAAATATATATAATTTGTAAAGTATAAATAAAATACAATGACAATATTATAAATAAACAAGATTATTTATTAAAAGTATTATATATCCACTGCAACTTCGTCTCATTTTAGGAGGAAAGAGAGGGAATTAAACTCTATATACACGTGTGTTTGTGTGTATGTCAATATCAATAAATACACACACATATATATTACATAATATCAAAATAAACACTTATATGCTTTTTGATCTTGCTGAAAAATGCCTAATATAATTGTAGTAGATATTATATAAGTTCCTTTAAAGTTAATAAACAGAAAGCTATTCTATTATTTGACAAGTGATTAAGAGCCAATTAATAATTTTAGATAGTTGAAGATATGAATATCTCTGCCTCTTATTACGCCTTTTTTTAACAAAAGTTTTTTAGATTTTCAACTTAGTAACAAAGCATTATCAATGTCAGGGAAAACACAGTGTTTTTTTGCATTGAAGAAAGGCTTGAAACATTGACAGGAGGAAATATCCCAGCACATCACATTACAGCATTAGAAATATTTCCTTAAAAATGACACAAATTTCTGTATTAAATCTATTATGGGAATACAATAGAATATGAAGCCTTGTGTTGACTTTTGGACAAAAATATTGAAATGGCCAAAGGAAATGTGAGCTTTTCTTTACTGGGAAACATTTTATTACAGCTCCAATCTCATTACTTGTTATTAGTCTGTTCAGATTTTGGATTTCTTCTTGATTCAACCTTGGTAGGTTGTATGTAACTAGGAATTTATCCATTTCTTCTATATTTTCCAATTTGTTGGCATATAGTTGCTCATATTAGCCACTAATAATCCTTTGAATTTCTGCAGAATCAGTAGTAATGTCTTCCTTTTTATCTCCGATTTCATTTATATGGATCTTCTCTCTTTTTTTCTTAGCCTGGCTAAAGGTCAGTTCTTTTCATCAATTCTTTTTAATTTCAAAAAAAAATAACACAACCTTTGATTGCATTAATTCCATACTGTTTTTCCCACTTCAATTTCATTTATTTCACTCTGATTTTTATTATTTCTTTTCTTCTACTCATTTCAGATTTGCTTTCCTCTTGCTTTTCTTGTTCTTTAAGATACATTATTAGACTTTTTTCTTTTTCAAGATTTTCCTCTTTTTCCATGTAGGCACTTATAAACTTCCCTCTGAGTATTTCTTTTGCTGTATCCCATAGATTTTGGCATATTGTGTTTCTATTATCATTTGTTTCAAGAGATTTTTCAATCCCTCTGAATTTATTCATTGACCTACTGGTCATTCAGGAGTATATTATTTAATTTCCATTTGTTTGTATAGTTTCCAAAATTCCTCCAGAATTATCTGTCTGAAAGGTCACATATTTCTTTTTCTGCAGAATTGGTCCCTGGCGCCTTATTTAGTTCATTTGGTATTTCCTCTATGGTGTTGATGCTAGTAGATGTTGTACAGTGTCTGGGCATTAAAGGCTTAGGTATCTATTGTAGTCTTTGCTATCTCAGTTTATTTGTAGCTGTCCTTCTAGGGAAGACTTTTCAGATATTTGAAAGAACTTAGATGTTGTGATCTAACCTGTATTTACTTTAAGGACACCACAAGCCCAGTAACACTGTGCTTCTTGCAGACTCATATAAGTACTGCTTTGGTGGTCTGGGAGAATTCTCTGGGTTACCAAGCAGAGACAGTTGTTCTCTTCCCTCACTTTCTCCCAAACATGCAGAGTCAGTCTCTCTCTCTCTCTCTCTCTCTCTCTCTCTCTCTCTCTCTCTCTCTCTCTC
>NW_012114699.1:1628439-1692372 GCF_000951035.1 Colobus angolensis palliatus | reverse complement strand
TCTCTCTCTCTCTCTCTCTCTCTCTGTTTTAAGTACTCTAAAGCAATGAGTAGAGTGGCAGAAGCACCCTTGTGGCCACCACCACTATGAGTGTGCTGAATTAGACTTGAAGCCAGCCCAGTGCTGCGTCTCACTCAAGGCATGCTGTAACAGATCCCTGGCTACTGCCTATGTTCACTCAAGGCTCTGGGGCTCTACAATTAGCAGGTGGCAAAGACAGCCTGGCCTGTATCCTTCCCTTCAGGAAAGCGAGGTCCCTCAAAACCCAGGCGGGTCCAGAAGTGCTGTCTGGTAGTCAGAGACTAAAATAAAAAACCTTAGAAGTATACCTGGTGTTCTATCATATTGTGGCTGAGCTGGTACTCGAACCATACGATGCAATCCTTTCCATGCTTTCCTCTCCTTTCTAAATGGAGGGGAGCCTCATCAAGTAGCCACCACCACCCCAGGCCACGAGAACTGCCAGACTGCCACTAATGCTGCCTGAGGGCTCAAGATCTCTTAGGTCAGCTTGTGGTGAATGCTGAGTGGTCTGGGACTCACCCTTCAGGGCAGCGGGCTCCCCTCTGGCCCAGGGCAGGTCCAGAAATATCATCCAAGAGTAAAGTCCTGGAATCAGGGACCCCCAAGAGCCTACACTGTGCTTCACTCTACTGTGGCCATGCTGGTACCTGAAGCCAGCAAGTCTCAGTGGTTCGCTTAAGGCCCTCGATGTAGTACCTGGGTAGCACTGCTTGTTATTCAGGGCCCAGGGGCTCTTCAGTTAGCAGGTACTATACGCTGCCAGGACTGGGTTTTTCCCTTCAGGGCAGCACATTCCCTTCTGGCCCAGGGTGTGTCTAGAAGTGTCGTCTGGGAGCCAGGGCCTGGAACAGGGGTCTCACAACTCTGATCGGTGCCCCATCTTGCTGCAGCTGGGCTGGCATCCTAGAGGCAAAACAAAGCCCTCCCCACTCTTCCCTCTCCTCTCCTCTCCTCAAGTGGAGATAAGGGGTCTCCTTTAGAGTCATGAGCTGTGCAGCGTGGGGTTAGGGGAGGGGTGAATCCCTTGGCTGTCACAGCTGCTGTCTAAATATGTCACATGGCCCCCAATCCACTGTCTCTGGGCCTAATTCAGCACAAGGACTCACCTAAGAATTGCAGTTCTTATGGCCTAGACTGCCTTTCAACTTTATCTTAGAGACCCAGAGCACTTCAGCCCATGGTGGCAAGGTTTGTGGGAACTCAACTTTGGATGGCTGGGATTGGCACTTCTCCTCTAGCTAGGGCTGGACTAAATGCTCCCACTTTGTGCAGGCATTAGCCCAGTTTGGTCTGGTTTTCTTTTCTGCTCGATGCTCTCTGCACCATGGTGCTGCTGATGGGTGTATGGGAGGAATGGCATCAGTGATTCAGACTGTTTTTTATCTCTTCAGTGCCTGTTTCAGTAATATGAAGTTTAAATCAGGTACTATGAGTGCTCACCTGATTTTTGGTTCTTATGAAGGTGTTTTTTCTGTGTAGATAGTTGTTAACTTGTCATCCTTGTGGGTGGTGCTATCAGTGGAACCTTCTATTCTACTATCTTGCTTCACCCTCTGTCCTTTATAAGGCTGAATGACATTCCATTGTATGTATATATTATATTTCGTTTATTCATTTTTCTGTTGATGGATATTTGGGTTGCTTCTGCCTTTTGGCTCTTGTGAAAAATGCTGCTATGAATGTGAGTGTACAACAAGCATCTCTTCTAGATTCTGTTTTCAGTTATCTTGGTTATATAACCAGAAGTAGCATTGCTGTATTTTCATTTGTGTGTGGGTGTGAAGTGTAGCATACCTTGAGTGCAAAAATAGAAATGAATAACTCAAATGAATTTTACAAATTGAATATTCATGTAACAAGTTATTATCCAGAAGGCTCTCCAACTCCTACTCCTTCCCAACTACCACCCCTTCCCTCTTCTCCGTATTCAACCACTATTTACATTTCTAAACATTATAGTTAAGTTTGCATATTTAGGGACATTTTATAAATTGACTCAATCAAAATGTAGTTTTGTTGTGCCTGGCATATTTCATTCACACATGTATTCGTAAAATTCACCCCTATGATTGATTGCATAAGTAGCTGTAATTCATTCACTTTAATTACAATATACTATCTATTGTATAAATATAGTGCACAGTTTCAAATCAATTCTATTCTTGATGGATATTTGAATTGTTTTGAGTTTAGAGATATTTCAAATGATGCTTCTATGAACATTCTTATACATGTCTCAGTGCAAATTTCTATAAGGTATGTATATATTTCTATAAGGTATGTATATAAAAGTAAAAATCTTAAGTCACATGGGTATGTACAAATTCAGTGTCAACTATATTTTAAAGAGTGTGTATCAATTTACAGTCTAATCAGCAGAGTGTTAGTTGCTCCATATTCTTGCCAATATTTGGTATTTTTCATCTTTTTCATCATAGTCATTCTGCGGTAAAATTTTATTATTGTTTTAATTTTCACTTT
This sequence comes from Colobus angolensis palliatus, assembly GCF_000951035.1. NCBI lineage: Eukaryota > Metazoa > Chordata > Mammalia > Primates > Cercopithecidae > Colobus > Colobus angolensis. The sequence continues at coordinate 1,689,867 of NW_012114699.1, read as the reverse complement.
CCTACTTCCTAAGGTGGAAGAGCAACTTTACATATGCTTACTGGTCATTTAAATGCCCTCTTATAGTGAAGTGTCTATTTAAATCTCCAGCAGTTTTTATTAGGTTGTCTAACTTTATTGTTCATTTGTGCAAGTTTTTACATTTTCTGTATATAAGCCTTTTGTCAGTTATTTGTGTTACAAATAATTTTTGCCGTGCCATGCCTTGGGTGTTCACTATATTAACCTATTTATGCCTGGGGTTGAATTTTTTTGAATTTTTGCAGTCAGACCTTGGTGATGACCTTGAGCAGTAGGATGTAAATAACTCCCACATGCTTAGAGTTCCAATAATGGAACACTAGGTGTAAGTAGGTTTTAATGGTGTCTATTTTTCAAGCATTTATTTTAAATTCATGCTTTTCATTCCTTTTTAATGAATATTTTTCTATTTGAATTTCCTTAGTTCATGCAGATAGTTTTCCATGTTATCCTGTAGACACGTTATTGATTTGCCTTTGATTTTTAGATGTGGAATTTGAGTTTGCATATGGTGAGGGGATCTAAGTTTACTTTATTTCCCATATAATGTCCACTGACCCAGCAACAGTTATGGAAGAGATTGTCTTTTCCTCACTGCTCTGCAGTGTCTCTTTTGTCCGTATATGTACAAGTCTATTTTTTTCACTCTATTCTGTCCCTTTTGTTTGTTCATCTGATCCAGTGTCAATAGTACATTCCCTTTATTGTTGTAGCTTTACAGTGGACCTTTATATCCAGTAAACCAAGTCCTCTGAACTATATCTTCAACATTGTTTTATACTATTCTTGGCTTTTTGTGTTTCAGCATAAGTTTTAGAATTAGCTTATCAAGTTCCAACAACACAGTCTATTGATATTTCATTGAAATTGCATTGACTATTTGTTAATTGCATTTTTATTGAGACATAATTCAAATGACATGAAATTCATCATTTTAAAGTATACACTTCAGTGATTTTTTAGTTTATTCACAATGTTGTGTGACCATGACCACGAATTCCAGGCACTTTCATCATCCTAAACCTTATACCTGTTAGAAGTGACTTCCAATTCTCCTCTTCTTCAATATCATGGCAACAAACATACTTTTTGTATTTATGTATTGCCTATTCTTGAAATATTATATAAATGGAATAGCACACTATATATCTTTTGTATATGTCTTCTTTCACTTTGCATTATGCTTTCAAGCTTTATCCATTTTGTAACATGCATGAATACTCCATTTATTTATGGCTAACTAATATTCCATTATATGACTATACCCAGTTGTGTTTATTCATTCTTCAATTGATGAATATTTGGATTGGCTCCACATTTTAGCTATTATGAATAATATTGCTAAAATATTTATGTACAACTTTTTGTGTGAACATATGCTTCCATTTCTCTTGGCTATATACCTGGTAGTGGAATGTATAGATCACAGTGTGTTAGTATATGTTCAACCATATGAGTAACTGTCAGACTTTTCCCACAGCACCTGCACCATTTTGCATCTTCAGCAACAATGTATGACGGCTCAAATTTCATGACATCTTTATCAAGACTTCTTATTTTCCTTTTTTTAAAAAAGATTATAGCCATCCGATATAGATTGGGTATTTGTCTCCTCCAAATCTCATGTTGAAATTTGATCCCCAATGGTAGAAGTGGGGCCTAAAGGCAGGTGTTTGGGTCATGGGTGTAAATCCCTCATGAATGGTTCAGTGCCATCCTTGGGATAATGAGTGAGTTCTCACTCCATTAGTTCCTGTGAGAACTGATTGTTACAAGGAGCCTGGACCCTCCTTCTCTCTCTCTCTTCTTTCCTCTCTCACCATGTGATGCCAGCTCCCCTTCACCTTCCATCATGAGTGGAACTACCCAGAAGCAGATGTTGATGTCATGCTTCTTTTACAGCCTGCAGAAGTGTGAAACAAATAAACTTTTTCGCCATAAATTACCCAGCCTCAGGTATTACTTTATAGCATGTAAATGAATTAAGATAGAATATTGATACTGAGAAGTGGAGCATTGCTATAAAGATATGGGAAAATGTAGAAGCAGCTTTGGAACTAATGAGAATAGGTTGGAAGAGTTTAGAGGGCTCAAAAGAAGACAGGAAAATGAGGGAAAGTTCAGAACTTACTAAAGTCTGGTTAAGTGGTTGTGTCTAAAATGCTTATACAAATATGAACAGTAGGCTGGGTGTGGTGGCTCACACCTGTAATCCCAACTCTTTGGGAGGCCAAGTTGGAAGGATCACCTGAGCCCAGGAAGTCAAGGCCAGCATGGACAACATAGTAAGACCTTGTCCCCCCCCCAAAAAAAAAATTAGCTGGATTCAATGGTAAACACCTGTAGCCCCAGCTACTCAGAAGGCTGAGGCAGGAGATTCATTTGTCCTTGGGAGGTTGAGGCTGCAATAAGCCATGGCTGTGCCACTGCAATCTAGCCTGTGTGACAAAGTGAGAGCCTATCTCAAAGAAAAAATTTTTTAAAAAAGGACAAAAGTGAAGGCCAGGCTGATGAAGTCTCAAATGAAAATAAGGAAGTTATTGGGAAGTGGAGCAAAGATCACCCTTGTAATGACTTAGCAAAGACTTTGGCTGCATTGTGGCTGTGCTTTGTGGAAAGCCAAACTTAAGAGTGATGGCCTAGAGTATTGGGCAGAACAAATTTCTAAGCAGCACAAAGCTCAATAATTGGTGCGGGTGCTTCTAATGGCCTATAATTAAATATGGGGGCAAAGGAATCACCTAACGTTGGACTCTATAATTAAAAGGGGAACAGAGTGCAAAATTTTGGAAAATTTGTAGCCAGGCCATGAGATAGAGAGGAAAAAAGAATTCCCATGTCAGTAATCTGAGTGTGCTATGGATCAATCAATTACTAGGGAGATCAGCATGACTAATACTCAAGACAATGGCAAAAAGGTCCCAGACATTTCAGAAAACTTCTTCAAGGCCACCACTCTTTTCATAGGCCCAGGGGCCTAAGAAGACAGAATGGTTTCAGGGTCCAGGCCCAGGATGCTGTTCAATGTATCCCGGTTGCTCCAGCTCCAGTCCAGAGGGTACAAGTGGCGGCGTCCACATGGTGATAAGGGTACAGATAGGCAGAATGCAAGAGTGATGGAGGTTTGGTAGCTTCTACCTAGATTTCAGAAGACGTATGGGGGCCGGGCGCGGTGGCTCAAGCCTGTAATCCCAGCACTTTGGGAGGCTGAGACGGGCGGATCACGAGGTCAGGAGATGGAGACCATCCTGGCTAACATGGTGAAACCCCGTCTCTACTAAAAATACAAAAACTAGCCGGGCAAGGTGGCGGGCGCCTGTCGTCCCATTTACTCGGGAGGCTGAGGCAGGAGAATGGCGTGAACCCGGGAGACAGAGTTTGCAGTGAGCTGAGATCCGGCCACTGCACTCCAGTCCGGGCAACAGAGCGAGACTCCGCCTCAAAAAAAAAAAAAAAAGAAGATGTATGGGAAAATCTGGGTGCTCAGGAAGAAGCCTGTTGAAGGGGTGGAGCCCTTGCAGAAAAATTCTACTAAGGCAATGCCAAGTGGAAATGTGGGATTGGAGTCCCCATGGAAAGTCCCCACTGGGACACTGTCTAGTGGAGTTGTGGGAACTGGGAATGGGGCCACAGCCCTTCAGACCCCAGAATGGTAGAGCCACCAGCAGCATGTGAAAGTGCTTTTGCAAACATTATAGTAGTGAGATAAACCTAGCATGGCTGACGCCTTGTTTCTAGCCTCACAGGCTAATAGTCCTCGCTCATTCCTGGGCATAGACGAAGCTAGCCATGGGAAGAATTTATAGTTTAGCTTTGAAGCAAGGATGATGACAGTCTCTCTCTAAAACTGACTCCTTCCTTGTTCAGGGGCTTAAACTGCCTTCATAAGACTAATGAAAGGTCACAGGATTATAGGAGGGCCTTGAATTCTGCTAAAATGTAGGCATAGTTAAATGATAACCAGTCATTGTTTCCTAGCTTGCCTTTCTATAATCTGTTACTGCTTAAAAGTCATAAAGCCAGAGGTCACAAGATTTGTAACTTCTTCAGTTACTCCTATAGATAATAGGTGACGTCACATAAGATTGGTCTTTTGAGATGATTTTCATACTTCTGCATTCTGGCAACTGATTGACTCCACCTGGACCCTTAACACATAATTTAACTCATTCTGTGGCCCCAAAACAGAGGCTGATGTAGTGCACAAGGATTGTTTTCACATTCCTATAGTTTCATTCCCAACCAATCAGCAGAACCCATTCCCTAGCACTCAACCTGTTAAAGTACCCATAAAAACCCTAGCCCTTGGGTTCCTGGGGTAGCTTATTTGAATAATTACTCCTGTCCATCCACTTCACCAGCACTATGATTATTAAACTTTTCTGCAAAAAACTGCTGTTCTCAGTGCATTGGCTTTCCTAGGAAGCAGGCAAGATGAACTTATCAGGTGGTCGATTACGTGTGCACCCTCAGCCTGGAAAACCCACAGTCATTAGATTTCAACTGTGAGAGCAGCCATATGGGTTATGACCCGCAAAACGATGGGGACAGGGCTGCCTGGGCTTTGGGTGTGCCCTGGATGCAAGATATGGAGTCATATCTTATTAATTTAAGAGAAAATTTAAAACTCTTTCTCCTGCCTGATTGCCCTGGCCAGAACTTCCAACACTATGTTGAATAGGAGTGGTGAGAGAGGGCATCCTTGTGTTTTGTTTTGTTTTGTTTTGTTTTGTTTTGTTTTGAGACGGAGTTTCACTCTTGTTGCGCAGGCTGGAGTTTAATAGCACGATCTCGGCTCACCGCAACCTCTGCCTCCCAGGTTCAAGTGATTCTCCTGCCTCAGCCTCCCTAGTAGCTGGGATTATAGATATGTGCCACCATGCCTGGGTAATTTTTTTTTTTTTTGTTGGGCCGGGTCTCTCCATGTTGGTCAGGCTGGTCTTGAACTCCCGAACTCAGGAGATCCACCCACCTCGGCCTCCCAAAGTGCTGGGATTACAGGCGTGAGTCACTGCACCCAACCACATCCCTGTCTTGTGCCGGTTTTCAAAGGGAATGCTTCCGGTTTTTGCCTATTCAGTATGATATTGGCTGTGGGTTTGTCATAAATAGCTCTTATTATTTTGAGATATGTCCCATCAATACCGAATTCATTGAGAGTTTTTAGCATGAAGGGCTGTTGAATTTTGTCAAAGGCCTTTTCTGCATCTATTGAGATAAACATATGGTTTTTGTCTTTGATTCTGTTTATATGATGTATTACATTTATTGATTTGCGTATGTTGAACCAGCCTTGTATCCCAGGGATGAAGCCCGCTTGATCATGGTGGATAAGCTTTTTGATGTGCTGCTGGATTTGGTTTGCCAGTATTTTATTGAGGATTTTTGCATCAATGTTCATCAGGGATATTGGTCTAAAATTCTCTTTTTTCTTGTTGTGTCTCTGCCAGTCTTTGGTATCAGTCTTTGGCCTCATCAAATGAGTTAGGGAGGATTCCCTCTTTTTCTATTGATTGGAATAGTTTCAGAAGGAATGGTACCAGCTCCTCTTTGTACCCCTGGTAGAATTCGGCTGTGAATCCGTCTGGTCCTGGACTTTTTTTTTTTTGGTTGGTAGGCTATTAATTATTGCCTCAATTTCAGAACCTATCATTGGTCTATTCAGGGATTCAACTTCTTCCTGGTTTAGTCTTGTGAGGGTGTATGTGTCCTGGAATTTATCCATTTCTTCTAGGTTTTCTAGTTTATTTGCATAGAGGTGTTTATAGTATTCTCTGATGGTAGTTTGTATTTCTGTGAGATCGGTGGTGATATCCCCTTTATCATTTTTATTGTGTCTATTTGATTCTTCTCTCTTTTCTTCTTTATTAGTCTTGCTAGCGGTCTATCAATTTTGGTGATCTTTTCAAAAAACCAGCTCCTGGGTTCATTGATTTTTTGAAGGGTTTTTTGTGTCTCTATCTCCTTCAGCTCTGCTCTGATCTTAGTTATTTCTTGCCTTCTCCTAGCTTTTGAATGTGTTTGCTCTTGCTTCTCTAGTTCTTTTAATTGTGATGTTAGGATGTCAATTTTAGATCTTTCCTGTTTTCGCTTGTGGGCATTTAGTGCTATAAATTTCCCTTACACACTGCTTAAAATGTGTCCCAGAGATTCTGGTATGTTGAAATACTAACATTTTCTAATCGTTTGTTTCCTTGAAGAATTTATTGTTTAATCCCTCCTTTCTTCCAATATACATGCCACTTCTGTCACATACTAATTTCTCATTTAAGTGTAGTTTTCTTCTGTTACACTATTTTCTTCTCTCTCTCCTCTCTCTCTCTCTCTTTCTCTCTCTCTCTCACACACACACACGTACAGACATGCCCTCCCCTCCAATATTACATAGTTTTTGTTTGTATCTTTATAATGTGTTTTGAAAACTAATGGCTAAAATGGACCCTTTGAAAAATTGTTTTGATTGTTCTTCATCATATTTCCATGGATCCGCTAAAAATCCAGTTGTTATTTGAAGTGAAATTCCACTTAATTTGAAAGAAAATTTGATAAGAATTGACATCTGAACCATATTGAATCCTTGCATGCCACCATTATGTACATGTTTATTTTACACTATCTTTTGACAGATAATAAAGATATAAATAGAATTTTCTTCAAATAGATCTTACACAGTAGTTAGACTTACTACTAGTTACCTTATGGGTTTTCTGAGAAAATAATATTTTAAATTTTAATTGTTTTCTAATTACACACACACACACTTTGGTCTGAATATTTGCTTAGGTTATATATTTAGAAACTTAAGTCATCTTTGATTAGACATTTTTTTGTTCCTTTCTGATCCCTATTCTTTTTCTTGTTTTATACTAGGTAGAAACTTTTATTGCAACGTTGAAAAGGTATGAGAATGACCATCTGTATCTGCTTGCTGGCTTTAAATAATGCAGCTAGTATTTTACTATTAAGTGTTGTGTTCATGTAAGATTTTGATAGATACCATTGATAGAGTTAAAGAAGTTTATAGTTGTTAGAATTATATATGCACATTTTATTAAAAGATTTTTCTGCATCTAATAGATGCAGAGAATATTATCTTATTTTCTTTATCTCCTTTAATTTTTTAGTAAATTTTCTAATATTAAACCATCCTTAATTTTTAGGATAAATCATCCTTGTGTTACATTTTAAAAATACATTGCTGGATTATGTTAGGTAATATAATATTGAGTGTTTTAGACCTATGTTTCTGAGGTTGGCCTATTGTTGTCTTATAAAATAAGCAGAAGAAACACCTTCATTTTGTGCTCTCTGAAAGTGTTTGAATAAAGACAGGAGTTATCTATTTCTGGAGGCTTTGCAAAGCACACCTAATGACACCTTATGGACCTCGTACATTTAGAAAGAAATAGTTTTATATTAATCCAATATACTTAATGTTTGTAAGACTATTTTGAGCAATTGAGTAAGCCCTAATCCAGTTTTATTAATCCATATTTACCTTAAAAATTTCCCATTTCATTTTGGTTTTCCCATTTAGTGGCATCAAGTTGTTCATAATATGTTGTTATAAATTTAAAAGTTCCTACCAAAGCAATACTATGATCCCCTTTTTACACTAATACTAATACTATTTGATTGTGCCTTCTATTTATTCGACAACATTGCCAGAAATTTCTATATCTTAGTATTTCAGGTTTTGAAATCCTCTCTATTGTTTCTTTGTCTTTTCTTTGAATTAGTGTCTGCTCTTCTATTTACGTTTTTTCTTTTTTTTTTAAGTTTATACTAATGTTATTTGTCTAACTTTTCAAAGTGAATACTTGCCTCAGTAATTTTCAATCTTTCTTTTTTCCAAATACGTTCATCTTAGGCTATAAAGGTCCTTCTAAATACTACTTTTTCTTCATTCTACAGGTTTTGGTTTATAGTGGTTTTACTGTTCTTCAGTTGTAAGTATTTAATAATCTCCATTATGGTTTCTAATTTAGATCATTATTTTTTTAAAAATTTGTTCCTATAGGTGTTTTTAATTCCCACATACAGCAGTTGCACACATAGGCTTTATTTGGGTGACACATTGGTTGACAGGTTTGCATGCAAGGGAAGTCCCTCACAGCATGATATTGCCCAAGGCTATGGTACAGGACCACCATCCAGAAGAGGAATAGGACACAAGGACTCCCAGGGGAGAGGGGAATTAAAGATGGGGTTCATGTGATGGGGTGATGTCACTCAGCAGCACTTTGGGGAATCACTGGGTCAGAGAATTTTGAAGGGCAGCAGTGGCTTGGGGCCTGTGTAGCCACAGGATTTATCTTATCTAGGGCTAACAGATGTGCAGTTTCACAGGATATGCAAAGCAGGCAGACTCTAAATGGCTAAAAATCTGCTTATTTGGGGTATGTTTAAAACAATGGGATGTGTAAAAATTTGAGTGTGGTGCCAGAGAGCATTTGAGCTAACGAGTCTCAGCCTGCTGTGAAGAAATAAACAACGTAGGGGCCAATATACAGAGGACATCTTAGGCTCATTTATGTAACAAGTTTTTAAAAAGCATATGCATTAGTTCAATACGCCATGTTGCATGAACTGCTATGCTTAGCTCTTTACCAATGAGCATCATACTGAATCGTTTATACTTTAAGTCTGTTGCACTAATTCTTAAGCAACTCTCTTAAACTCTAGTAATAATTTCACAATGAATGATAATAAGGCAGTTCCCAGGTAGCTACGGCCAAGATCTGTTTTTTCCATATGAGGCAACATCACTGAAATGTAAATTGTTGGAGGGGAAAGAATTACAGGGCTACATCATCTGATTTAATGTTTCATTTTAAAAATGAAGAAATTGAGTCACAGACAACCTAAACAATTTGTTTACAGTAACATAGTTAACCAAGGACAGTACTCAACTAGGATCCAGGTTTCTTGGTTGTCAAATAGTTTTCCTACTCTACCATAACAGGCCAAATCTAGCATTTGTGCTAATAATTTTATAAATAGGATCTACCGATTGTCTTGTTCCAAAAATGTTGCATTTGCTTTTCATACATTCCTCATTTTGTCTTTATCAAAACCTTGTGTTACAGATGATGGAAAGAGACTAAAAATGTAAACAGAAATAAAACCAGGACTAGCATATAGGTGTCCATTCCCAAACCCTTCCTCTCTGTGCTACATAATGGTGATAGTGGGGATAGAGCTATAGTTGATAGATGTATAGCTAACGCTACATTGCAATGCTGAAATTTTATAATGACCAGCATTTTTCTTACTAAATCAAAGTGTTATTTGAAAACAGTAACAGTGAACAATTTTATCAATTTTAATTCATTCTTAGCAAGGGTGATAATTTCCTTAGGTTGTTTTTATGAGTATTGTGCTCTGTAACAACTTTATCCTCACAAGAAAGAGAGAGCATGTATGAGGTATGAGAGATGTACACTGTGAGCCTATTTCTTTATGTTCATTGTTGTTTTGTTTTTCAGACAAAGAAGAGTAATAGAGAGCATTTACCATGTACTTTTATCACTAACTCTTATGACCCAGTCTTTTAAACATGTCAGCCTTTGTAAACATGTGTTTAACTACTATCTCAGGTTATAAAATTGAAGTGGGAAATGCTTTCAGGTTACTCTGATGTTCTTTTTAGGATTTAAGCACATTTTCTTCCTCAAATGATATTATAACCAAATGCAAGTCCAGCCGCTCACTTCCTGAGAAGCCAATCACACAAGAGGTGAGGTGTGGTGAAAGGAAAGCAGCTTTATTGATTAAACACTAGCTGTTGAGAAATGCCTAGGTGCATGCCTCCAAAAGGCCATTTCAAATCTTAGCCTTGGTAAGGAGTTTAAGAAAAGAAACTTGGTATGAGAAATATACTTGAGGAGTGAGGGATACAGGGACTACATGTCTCATTCCAATGGCTGTCTTGAGTTATTGTCCAGCTGGAGTGCGAACTGGTGCCATTTCAACAATGATTGAGTCATAGATTTACTGCTTTGAGGTAATCTGTAGATGGGGAGGATTCCATAGTTGAGTCTCTATGCCTGGTTCATTTGAAGATTAGCCCCTGGATTCTAAGCTAGCACATAATTAGATAAAGCAGCACAGTGAAAGGAGTGTCCAGTGGGAAGGGAGGGAAAAAAAGAGTTTCAAAAAGAAAAAGAAGTTTTAAAATTCATTTTGAAGCTAAGATACTTGGTTACAATATGATAGTTATCTTTAAAGCTAATTTCAGCTCCTCAAATAAAAAAAAAAAAAACAAGCTGACTATATGGTAAGCACAAAATTTACATTTATATGCAGATATGAGGAAAGCAAGAGAATCCGCTGTGAAAGGTGAATATTTCAGAAATATTTGTAGTATGCGTATTTCAAAGTAAGTTATGCTGATAACATGTCAATCTTGGAACATAGATCACCTGTAACTAAAGCATTTCACCTGAGTCATGTTAATTTTATAAAATAAGGTATTCTTTTCTTAGTTTATTACCCCTCATTTATTGCTTCTTGTACGAAATGTTCCACAAGAAAAATAACACTGATGACCAGGCAACAGCATTTCATAAGTGTCTCTGACATTAATCAGTGTGCTTGAATCCAAGGAGCTATTATTTTAGACACATTTAAATCCTGATTGCATTTTATTCTGTCTTGGCAATGTTCACAATGTGATCTTCATTAGAATGTATTTTAAGCTTTCACATGCTAGCATGGCCATTATTTGTATTCTGCACCATGAACAGTAAATCATGTGGAAGGTGCCTAGATGCAGAGTTCCAGGGTCCAAAATTTGCCTTCTTTTGGTTTTCATTTTGTTCCTTAGTATTTCTCTTGAACTGAAAGGAGGCTCAGAATATAACTGTCTCTGAGAACTAAGCACAGTAACGAGAATCTCAGATTCCTACCATTTTTAAATGAATTTGAAGATGTCTACTCTGCTCCTCTAGTACCTTCACTTTCGTGGGCCAACAAAAAGTAGTTTGAGTATATCCACATATCTTGGTTCATGTCAGAGCTTTGCAGAATTACTTCTATTGCTTTGAGTATTTTGAGAAAATGCTAAAGGGCCTGATGTCCTGCAGTTCTTACTACCACCTGCACATGTGTGTCCCTGACCAGGAAGTTCTTTTAACTAACTTCAGAAAAGGGCCTGGAGCCCTCACACTTATTCATTCCCCTTAGTATTATGGAACTCTAATACAAGGAGCCAATTATGGTGAGTTTTCCAGTTAAAAACATGTGAATTAGGTCAAGTTTGGCATCCAGACCTAAGTTCCCATAGCAGGTACCCTTTTTTTTCTGCTTACCTTATTTTTTTGTGCCTTATCTATGGCACATTCTACAGTGTCACATAATGTTGAAAATCATGGCATTTAGAATCAAATACTTCAGTTAGTGGAGGCCATAGGCTCTTGGACCCCCAAAAGTTTACTAAAAAGTCACTTGTGTGAAAGGAAAATATCTTGGGGCTCCAAAATCACTAAGCTAAAGAGAAAAGTCAGGCTAGAAACTGCTTAGGGCAACCCTGCCTCCCATTCTATTCAAAGTTACCCCTCTGCTGACTGCCATAAATGCATATCTGATTGCCTCCTTTGGAGAGGCTAGCCAAAAACTCACAAGAATGCAACCGTTTGCCTGTTATCTGCCTATGACCTGGAAGCCCCCTCCTTGCTTTGAGTTGTCCTGCCTTTCCAGACCGAACCAATGTTCATCTTACATGTGTTGATCGATGTCTCATGTCTCCCTAAAATGCATAAAAACAAACTGTATTCTGACCTCCTTGGGCACATGTCCTCAAGACCTCCTGTGGCTGTGTCACAGGCACGTGTCCTCAACCTTGGTAAAATAAACTCTCTAAATTAACTGAGACCTTTCTCAGATTTTCGGGGTTCACACTTGCATGAGGCATGTTAATAGGAGAAAAGAAATGTAAATGTATTTAATGTGTAGACACGAGAGCCTTCAGAATGAAGACCCAACTTTCCAATAAGTAACAGAAACTTGTATACCATCTTGAAATTACAGAAAGAATGTAAACTAAAAGTATGTCAAAAAACAGATTTTGGTGGCAAGGCAGATTACAGGAGGAAGAAAGGAAGAGGCTTGGCTAGATGAAGATGAAGTCTCTCTCAGAGGGAATAGATAGTAAATGTTTCTTTTCAGGTTTCTTAAGGTGTGAGACTCTCAGTCCTTCCTGGATTTAGGAAAGATGTGGAAAGCAGGGGTATGGCTTCATTAATGGAAACGCTCTACAAATGTAAATTTTTCCCACCAGAAAACAGCTTTCTAAGGCCACTTCTGTTTGCTGGCCAATTGGCAGCCATTTCAAAATATGTCAAAAAATATATCTGGGGGTAAAATGTTTTAATTTCCTTCAAATTTGAATACTAGCTCCCCACTTACAAGCTTATGACCTAAAGCAGTGGTTTTTAATGGGGTAATTTTGTACCTTGCCTGACTCCTCAGTGGGGCTACGAGTATATTTGGCATTATCATGTGTATTCGTCAGGGTTCTCTAGAAGGACAGAACTAATAGGACAGATGTATGTATGAAAGCGAACTTATGAAGGAGTATTGACTCACATACTCACAAGGTGAAGTCCCACAATAGGCCATCTGCAAGCTGAGGAGCAAGGAAGTCCGTCTGAGTCCCAAAACCTCAAAAGTAGGGAAGCCGACAGTGCACACTTCAGTCTGTGACCTAAGACCCGAGAGCCTCTGGCAAACCACTGGTGTAGGTCTAAGAGTCCAAAAGCTGAAGAACTTGGATTCCGATATTTGAGGGCAGGAAGCATCCAGCATGGGAGAAAGATGAAGGCTGGAACACTCAGCAAGTCTGCTCTTCCATCTTCTCCTGCCTGCTTTACTGTAGCCATGCTGGCAGCTGATTAGATGGTGCCCACGTAGATTGAGGGTGAGTCTGCCTTTCCCAGTCCACTGACTCAAATGTTTATCTCCTTTGGCAACACCCTCACATACACACCCAGGAACAACACTTTGCCTTCTTCAGTTCAACCTAGTTGACACTCAATATTAAGCATCACATCTCTAGATATTTTTGATTGTCATGAATATACATAGGTTTTGAAGTCAGAAAGACTTTGGGCCTCAGTCCAGATTTCTTGGATAAAGGAGTGTGGTGACCTTGGGCAGATTAGTCTCTGATCCTCATATTTTTTGAAGGTCAAACTAACCAAATTTTAAAAATACCTTAATCAATGTCTGGTACATGATAGGCACTTGATAAATGTTCACTTCCGTTCTTGTCTCCAACTATTTACCCACATCTATCCTGTTCCAAGGGAGACTAGACAAATAAATATTGTTTTCTAGAGTGCCATACTCTACAAAAAAAATCATAATAGATCACACAGGGGAGATGGTGACCTAGATAATACAGAGGGCTGCAAATCCTCATTGTACTTAGACTGGGAAAATATCTCTGCTACCTTTGAGTATATGTCTCCCTATATTAAGTATAAGGATGATGTGGTAAACTGACAATCATTAGAGATTCCACCTTAGAACAGTCACAGAATGAAGATCGGAAAAGCAATGTAGTGGTTACAAACAAAAATTTTAAATAGCATAAACAGGTTTAGAAAATTTGGCAATGGGGAAAACATATTATTGTGAAATATCTGATTTTGTTTTCTGTATTATGTACACACATATACAGATACAATTACAGGTTGAGCACTCTGAATCTGAAAATCCCAAATCCAAAACTTTTTGCGTGCTCACGTAACACTTAAAGGAAATGCTCTTTGGAGCATTTCAGATTTCAGATTTCTGGATTAGGGATACCGAACCTTTAAGTATAATGCAAATATTCCAAACTCTGGGACAGTCTTAAATTTGAACACTTCTGTTCCAAGCATTTTAAATAAGGGATACTATGTATACATAGTGTGTGTGTGTGTGTGTCTGTCTGTAAAGCCATAATGTAAAATTCACTTCTTTTGTGGTAGAAAAGTTTCGAAAAACACTACATTATATTTGGATTTTAGGATTTGGTTTTTATTTCTAACAGGATGTATTCACAATATGCTACTCATAATGTCTTACCCAGTCAGTCCCCTTTGTGATCACTGCCATCAAATTCTAGGGTGACTAGGCAACATTGGAGTAGGGCAGTCTGTGAGCATAAAACACAATGTAAGTGTTTCAGTGAAAAGGATCATATATTTATTTTTGGTGCTCTACTTTCCTATGACAATATTCTAAATAAAGTAGACCGTCAATAAATAAAGGTTTATTTTATTTGAGGAAGTAGTATAATAACAGGTGAAACACCACTCTGATGCCTTCAGAACCATGTCCTACCACCTGCAGAAAAACTTATATGCTGGCTTAACAGATTTTGAAAAAAACAATCCTCATTTTAATTTTCATTTTCTCTTCTAGAACGGTTAATAATTGGTAGACCAGGGATATAACCCAAAATAGTGCCTGTAGATATCAGATTTTTTTTTGAGACAGGTTCTCACTCTGTCTCCGAGGCTGGAGTACAGTGGTGTGATCATGGCTTACTGCAGCCTTGACCTCCCTGGGCTCAGGTGATCCTCCCACATAGTTGGGACCACAGGCATGCACCACCACACCTGGCTAATTTTTTTCTATTTTTTTGTAGAGACTGGGTTTCATCGTGTTGCCCACACTGGTCTCAAACACTTGAGCTCATGCAATCCACAGGCCTCATCCTCCCAAAGTGTTGGGATTACAGGCATAAGCCATCATGTGCAGCTTAGATATCAGATTTTAACAGGATAGAGAAATGTGACCCAGATGATAGTATACATAACTAAAATAAAGGATGTAATGACTACATTCGAATGACTAGAATGTGAATGACTAAAACAACAAAAAAATGCTATTTAATGGGATAATGTCAACTTGAAATAGAGTAATGTTAACCTAAAAGGAGATCTCCAGCGACATGCCAGTATGAATGATATAAATAGCAAGTTGGTAGATACCACAAATCTGGGTTGGGGGGTGATGGTTTGGCTTTGTGTCCCCACCCAAATATCATCTCGAATTGTAATCCCCACATGTCAAGGAAGGGTCCTGGTGGGAGGTCATTGGATAAAGGGGGCAGTTCCCCATGCTGTTCTTGTGACAGTAAAGGAGTTCTCATGAGATCTGATGTGTTTTAAAAGTAGCAGTTTCCCCTGTATCCTCTCTCTTTTCTGCTGCCATGTAAGATGTGCTTTGCTTCCCCTTCACCTTCCTCCATGGTTGTAAGTCTCCTGATGCCTCCCCAGCCATATGGAACTGTGGGTCAATTAAACTTCCTTTCTTCATAAATTACCCAGTCTCAGGTAGTGTCGTTATAGCAGTGTGAAAACAGACTAATACTGGGAGAAAATGTTTTAAATGATAAAATCAGAATCCCTATGAATTATCACAGACTGGTAAATGACAAGTGAAATCTAACAAGATAAATTATAATAGGGATAAGTATAAGGTCTGGTATTTGGATCCAAAAAGTCAACTATACAAATACAGCAAGTGAAAGACATGACTTAGCAACAATGCATATATTTAAAAAAGGAAAAAAGAAAAAGTGGAAAAAAGAAAAGAAAAAGACTTGAATATTTTAGCTTAAAATGAATTCAAAATGAGTCAACACTTAAAATTTGAATTATAATTAGGTTATAATTAATACTGGGTTATAGTTTATGTTAATTACAACTATAGTATTTTAAATAAAGGAGCTGACAATCTTTCACAGACCATAACTGAGTATAGTACTCAGTTCTGTGAGCCTTAACTTAAAAGTGTGTTTATATGAAAACAGTCAACTGGTGAAAGAATTTGAAACCATTTTATATGAAGAACAGGTAAAGGAACTAGAAATGTTCAATCTGAAAAAGAGGAGCTAATGGATGAATACTTAAATTCCTTATGTTAAACTCCCAAAGAAGAAATTGGAGCTGTTGGGTGCAAGTTGCCACATGTCAGCTTTCACCTTGGTGAAGGTTACCAAATATAGGGAAAAGTTTTGCTGTCTCTGGAGGTTGTAAGTTCTTGGGTAAAAAGGAAGGGTGAAGTATTCACTTGGAATCCAAACAATCACTTTGCACGAATGTTGCAAATTGGATTAAAGTGTCGGAATGTTTTACTATACAATGACCTTCAAGGTCCTTTTCAACCTTCAAAGTAAATAATTTTAAAAATAATTACTGTATATACTATACATCGTTTTGTGACTTTAGGATTGTACTTAAATTTTTTTTTAAGGGAGAATGTGAAAACTCCACAGGATTACAAATTCTTACATTAAACATTTTAAATTATATATATTAGTTGACACTGTTTTGGCATCAAGCAAACTTAAAACTCATAGTAGTATAAATGTGTATTTTAAAGGAACAAGTATAACAAACCCCAAGATAAACGTCAAGTACTCACATGAATACTAATATGTCTCTGATCCTTAAGAGATTTAAAGGGACAAAATTCAGTATGAGTATTTTCAAAATATCTGTATAGTTTTTTTCACACATATACAAAACTATAAGGTATGGCAGATTATTTTTTCACTTTTTATTTTGGTTTTGGCTAAATGCAACCTGAATCCTCAACTTCAGACTGATCTACTGGGAGCAAATTTGAGATGGCTGCAGATATCCAGATGTTCTATTTGTTTGGTGGCTGGCAAACAGCCCTTTTACTTCAAATACTGCCCACTTTGGCAGACTGGTTTCTTGATTACAAAGAAAAATCCCATTAGGACCACCCCTAATAAGATGATGGTCTTTAGATTATTCATCATTAAAACAACAAAAACAATACGTAAATCACCAAAAAGTTGAATTACCAAAGCACTGCTGAATTTTTGTCATTTATTTACAAATTCCCCTGTGAACAGGCTCTTTCTTGTCATTTGTTTGCTTTGGCAGGCCACTTATCAAAACAGAGAGTCTAAAAAAGCATCCCAAATAAAATGACTGGTTCCACTAATCACGTTCTCAACAGTATTGTTCATTCTTACATTTCTAACCACCTTTATCACTGCTTCTGGGAAAGCGACTATATAGTATCTAGGCAGTAAGGGATCCTTTAATGTATCATAGCACAGTTTGGCACACCAAACCCTAGCGTAACATCCAATCATCATGAAACATTAATCTTTAAAATATTAGGTCGTCAAAATAAAACGTTTATCCACAACGGTGTACATACAAATGCATGAATTAATGATTTCCAGAAGCTGTGTGTTTGGTGCAGTTTAAAAGTCACAGCTATAAATATCAAAAGGCAACAGAAAATGGTAGCAATAAGTGAACACAAATGCCCCAATATATTGCTTTTATTTTGGTAATTTCATGCACATTTGCGTTTAAATAATTTTTTTAAGGTAAAAAGAGATAATCCGGCCAGGCGCGGTGGCTCACCCCTATAATCCCAGCACTTTAGGAGGCCGAGATGGGTGGATCACGAGGTCAGGATATCGAGGCCATCCTGGCTAACACGGTGAAACCTCGTCTCTACTAAAAATACAAAAAAAATTAGCAGGGCATGGTGGCGGGCGCCTGTAGTCCCAGCTACTCGGGAGGCTGAGGCAGGAGAATGGTGTGAACCTGGGAGGCGGAGCTTGAAGTGAGCCGAGATGCCTCACTGCACTCCAGCCTGGGTGAGGGAGCGAGACTCTGCCTCAAAAAATAAAAATAATAATAATAATAATCCTGCAACATCATATGTTGTCTGTTATGCTATAGAAGACAATCATATTTTCAAATATTCCTTCAGTCACTTTCTCATCATTATTAGTGGACAGTATTAGTTCTATTTTGATCATATAATGTATCACAGAATATCACAAGTGCAAACAAGGATGAAGAGAAAATGAATGTTATGTGCATTTGTAAAATGCCACAGCAACTATTCATTCGTTTACTTGGTCACCTTTTCTCTGGCCAGGAGAAGCTAGGGCCTTAAGCTTCACAGAAAAGTTGGTCTGTCTTCCGTTTTACACATATGAGAGACCCTATGCACACACAGGCACACGTAAACACATTCATAAATTATTTTAATCAAACATAAAGCATTTAACCTGTAAAAGCAAACTGTAGGAAAAACAAAAGGTGAGTTACTCATTTCAATCTGGGAAAGAATGTCATATCTTTCTTTGAAAAGTGAGGAATATAACAAAGGGCCATAGAGTGAGTTTTTTTCCAAATAAAAATATGCTTGTGGGTTCTTTAAATATTATCTTAGCTCAAAGTAGCTCTATAAAGCATTCAAGTATTCCTAGGGGTGGAATATGATAATATGTGAATTCTTTAACAGTGTTTTAGCTGGTCATGTAATTCGTTATTATGATGAGGAAATTAAATCAACATATTCATGCTGTTTTTCTTATAAAGACAAAAGGATGCCCAGTTTGAATTATTGTCAAGTTGTCATTTTTGAGGAGAAATTGCATTACATAATGTTCACTTTCAGTGCTCAAAATCAATCTTTTACTTATAACAAATTAGGGGAGAAGTGGCTTTTCTCAGTTGAGACTTGTTTCTACATGTCCAAATATTGAGCTATTCAGGGTCATGATAAACTCCACGAAAAAGAGCTGAAGGCCTTAGACACATGTAAGACCTTTATGTACATGGTTTTCAAGAATCAGCTTATTTAATTTAAAGTTCTGTTTCTGTGTCTCTGATAAGAGGTTAGGAGAGATTTCTGTATTTTGTAATAATCTTTATGATTTGTTTTAAGTCCTTTAGTTACTTTTCCTATGAAATCTGTGATCAATTTAATTCTGCAGTGAAAAATGTTAGGGTATGTGGGTCACTGAACACAGGATGTGACCTGCAGTCGACACAAAGTAAGTTAAGAACTCAATGCCCCTATCAAAATGAGTACAGAACATTCATATGTGTATGAATATCTTTCTCACATCGCATCACTCTCACACTGCTCTTCTGCCTCTCACTTCCACCTTTTATATGCCTTATGATGACATTGCACCAACACAGATTATCCAGGATAATCTCCCTATTTTAAGGTTAGTTGATTAGCAATCTTAATTCTTCTTTGCCATGTGAAATAACATATTCATGTTTTCTAGGGATTAGGACACGTACATCTTCAGTGACCATTATTCTGTCTACCACACCTGCCAATAACTACATGGGTGAGCTTGGAAATGGATCCTTTCACAGTGGTGACTTCAGATGAGCTCCCAGTGCTGGCTTACGACTTTAGTGCAGCTTTGTGAGAGACCCTAAAGCAGAGGTCCCAGCTGAGCCGTACCCAGATTCCTGACCCACAGAAACTATGAGATAATAAATGTGCATTACTTTAACTGCTAAATTCTGGTAATTTGTTACACAGCAATAGATAACCAATACAGTACTTAAAACTAAATTATTGTTTTTATTTGCACATTTTACCTAGGTTTTATTTTTGCATCCATTTAATTAAAAATAAATGTACCTTATTGATTTCAGGTTGTGGAAATTACAGGTTACATTTAAGTTATTCAAACCAATAGTTGGAATGATCAATTACCATAGTGTTTATAATGAAAAGCTCCAATGTACTACCCTCACATAGTAATTATATGAAATCAACAATAAGAATCACTCTTATTTTAGCTACAGACTGATCCTCAGAATATGATTACAGTGTAGGAAGATGATCAGTCAGAAAAAAAGGCATGGTAACCTAGCCACACCACAATGCTTATAATTATAAAGAAATTATAGTGCATTCAACAGAAATTTTAGCTGCTGGAATCAAATTAATGTGTTGCTAGTTACATTTTCACTTCCTCCAAAATCAAGGATGTTTTCTCTTCTTTATAAAACAGGGAGCACCAAGAGATGAAATTACCATAAAAACTAAAAAGCTGATTTATCTTGCAGTGTTTTTTGGCATATTCAATGGGTGATATGTATACCTACTGATCTGTAACTGACTCACTTAATTGGTTAAACCATGGAAATAATGAGTGAAGTTAATTGCCCTAGATAGAACAGAAACTCAAGACTCTTTAGCACTATGTTCCTCTCTGCCAAATGAATACTGTTTTTTTAAAATAAATCATGGATATTAACAAGCTTTGCCATTCACTAGTGAGAAGCTATAAATTTGTATATGTCCATATGTATGTATTTTTTGTTAACTCTTCAGAGAGACTGCCTGTTTAATGCCAATCAGTTGGGTTTCACTGTTACTTCCGAGTAATGAAGAATAGTCATACAAATGGTTTTATAAATTGAAACTAGTACGTGCTAATCATGTTTTCATATATTAATTAACAACCCTATTCAGTAGGTATAATTATTCCCATTTTATAGATGGGGAAATTAATTGAGGCAGAGAAAGAATAAGCAACTTGCTTAATATCACATAGCTAGCAATTGCCGGTGCTAGGATTCAAATTCTGTTTATCCCCTATACTACACAAGAGTTCCAAGAGTTTTAATAGTCTCAATTGTTCTAAAATTCAGATGTCTAAGTAGAAAAACTATATTTATTAGTGTGATGGATTGAATTGTGTCCCCCCCCCCCCAAAATTCATATGTTGAATATCTAAACTCCAGTACTTCTGAATGTGACCTTATTTAATTAGTTAAAATGAGCTCACTAGGGAGGCCCCTAATCCAATATGATTGCTCTTCTTATAAACAGCAGAAATTTGGACAAAGGCAGACACACACAGAGAGGATACAATGTGAAGAGACATAGGGACAAGACAGCTATCCACATGCCCAGGAGAAAGGCCTAGAACAGATTATTGCCCCATAGCCCTCAGAAAGAACCAACCCTGCCAATATCTTTCTTTTGGGCTTCTAGCCTTCAGAACTGTGAGGCTAAATTTCTGTTGTTTAAGCCATCCAGTCTGTGGTACTTTGTTAAGGTAGCCTAGCAAACTAATATGACGAGTATTACTTTCTTCTAGATGGTAATAGAAATAGGGAAATTTCTCTGAGAAGACTCTATCTGACTGTCAAATGCTGAGCCTGCACTGTTTTCGAGTGAATTTTTAAGTTTTATTTCAGTTGGTGGTTTCATGAATTACTGTATCGAAGCACATGAGGCAGTGGTTCAAGTAAGCAACCTCCAGTTACCAAGTCAAGGTGGTCGAATCCTATGGATGGGAGTACGGGATCACAGCCACAGGGGCGTGGGCTGACAAGAGGAGCTGGCCTGAACTTCCAGACCTTTGGGCCTTCCAGGAGAATTGGATCCCAGCCACACCAGGAGCTGAAGCCATAGCCTCAAAGCCTGAGAAGAGTGTGGCATCGTCTGTCTTTATCACCATGGCACCCCCACACCGTGATGTAGCTGTGGTTGAGGAAGGGAGGCAGATGGTTTGTGAGGCCTGGTGTGGCCTCCCCTGGGAGGCTCCTGTTCCCATGAAGGCACCCGGAGCTGGTTTACAAGGGAAGCCCAGCCCCTGGGCACCCCCTGGCAGGGCTGCAGTCACAGTGCCAGCTGCACCTCTGCAGCTCTCCAATAAAGGATGCTCACTCCCTCCTCCTGACCTGGACCTCGTCCCACCCCCACCACCGCCCCCTCTGGTGCTCCTGCCTTCTGAAGAAGAGACTCCTGTTCCAATGGGGGCCTCACTCATTGCAGACTTAGAGCAACTGCACCTGCCCCTGCCCCCACTCCGACCACAGGCCCCGGCAGAAGGACCTTCAGTCCAGCCTGGACCCCCTTCCCCTCAGGCCTGGGGAGGAAGAGCTTTCACCTTCCCCAGCAGAGCCTGTTGAGAGATAGTCATCCACAGACATCTGTGCCTTCTGCCACAAAATGTGTCCCCCTAGGAGCTGACTGTGGAGGCCATGAAGAGGCCGTACCATGCCCAGTGCTTCACGTGGCACACCTGCTTCCGCCAGCTGGCTGGGCAGAGCTTCTACCAGGATGGGCAACCCGTCTCCGAACCCTGCTACCAGGACACGCTGTAGAAGTGCGACAAGTGTGGCGAGATGGTCTGGGAGCACATCATCAGGGCCCTGGGCCAGGCCTTCCACCCCTCCTGCTTCATGTGTGTGACCTGCGCCCAGGGCATCGAAGATGAGAGCTTTGCCCTGGGCAGCCAGTGTACTGCCTGGACGACTTCTATAAGAAATTGGCCCCCGTATGCAGCATCTGTGAGAATCCCATTATTCCTTGGGATGGGAAAGATGCCTTCAAAATCAAGTGCATGGGAAGAAACTTCCATGAAAATTGCTACAGGTGTGAGGACTGTAGGATCCTCCTGTCTGTGGAGTTCAGGGACAAAGGCTGCTACCCCCTGGACAACCATCTCTTCTGCAAGCAGTGCCACATGAAACAGAGTGCTGCTGGGTGCTGCTGAGAGCGCCGCTGGGTGTTGGGCAGTGAGGGGACCACTAGCCCTGGCTGGGGCCCATTCCTGACTTGGTTTCCCTTCCTGATCTGCTCTTGCACTCTTTCCTTCTGAGCTTCCATGGGGACCAGCCTGTCCAGGACACAGCGGGGCTGAGCACCCCCAGAACTTCCACTCTACCCTCTGGGCACCAGAAGTCTCCTGGACCATGAGTGTCACCCCCAGAATTCCCTGCTGGCCCCACCCCTCTTCCAGGGGGAAGGTCGGGGGAGTCTAGCCAGGGGAACTTAGACCCCTAGTATTGACTGTAGCTGTCTGGTAGGGGTGCCAGGAGCAGTCCGGCTTGCAGGGTTGAGCCATTTGAGGAAAAACTCCAAGATCCCTTAAAAAGTGCTTTTTAGGCTGTCCACGGTGGCTCATACCTGTAATCCCAGCACTTTGGGAGTCCGAGGCGGGCGGAGAAGCATTTTCCACATTCAACCCTGCCAACCGATGTCCCACAGGACATGCCCTTATTCGAGCTGCTTCTTTTGATTCTGCTTTTATATTAAAGGGTAAATGGAAATGGGAGTGTGAAGGCAATGCTGCTCCTGCCTAGGCTCCACTAGCGGGGTATGAAGAAGTGAAGGAATGGGTGAGCAGTAAGAGGAAATATTGCTTCTCTTTTCTGAGGCCTTCAAAGATTCTAATAGGCCTCTTCCCACTTCCCCTGCATTCCCTTGCTCAGAGCAATACCCATGTTCCTCATCTATCACCACCACCTCCATAAGTACTTGCAAGGCCGTGACACCAGGCCCACTCTGACCATCACTACTGGCAGCACCTGGGATCCTTCCCCTCTTCCTCCACCACTACAATTTCTACTCTTCCTCCTCTATCATACCAGCTCTAAATTTAGACCCAGTAGGAAAAAAAAAGACCTGGACATACCCATATTTCCAAACATATAGGGGCCATTAGGATATACAAAATATTATAGTATCTGTCCCTCTCCCCAGCAAAAGTTAAGGTGTTTGCTCCCCGACAACCCCCTTCTTTTCTTGTACTCTTGTCCCAGGTAAACCAAGTCCTTACTGTTTGTCACATCTCTGAGAAAAAATTCTGGTATGGTAAGATTATTTTTGTTGTTCACCCCTTATCTCACCATACTCATTCCAAGAAGATGTCCAGATCTTTCCCCTGCCTTATCTTAGGGGAGGTTTATGCTTTCAGCCTGTATTTGGTTTTCTTTAATCCTGGACATCTTGACAGAATTATGCTGACAGAAGAGTGACTTAGAAAACAGAAAGAAAAGGAGATTTCTGCTCATGATACCTAAGCACCCCTTACTCTATGCAAAGACCCCAGAAAGAAGGCAGGGACCCACAGGAGAATGGCTACATGGTGCACGTAAGGAGGCTGGACCCTAGGCATCAAGGCTTCCACCATCAGCAGACATTTCCATCTCCCACTGGCCCCAGAGCAGCAGAAATGCCCACCTTCAAGGTACTATGTGGACTTAGACAATGAGTGTAGGGGGAACTCATTGTCTAAGTCCACACAGTACCTTGCCCCCATTCTTGGGTAACTCCTTAGAAGAGGAGGGGCCCTCCAATAAAGAATGAGATTGAACTTTTCTTCACTTCAGTGGGATGAAGGGCAGATGCGGATTTAAGCTGCCACCTCTGAGCAAACCTGCCCTGAGATACACACTACACAGAAGGCACAACAGTCAAATGAACATTCTTTATTACTAGTTAGGAGCAGAAAGTCCCTGACAAACATTGATTTTGGTGAGCTGGGTGGGATCTCATTGGGAAACTCAAGGACATCTTCAGCTTGGACTGAAGGCAGATCTAACCAACCACCCCTGGGTTCCACCCTGGCTCCTTCCTTGCCTTGCAGCAGTTGCCTTGGGCAAGCCTGCAGAGAACACACCAAAGAGGGAGAGGAGGGGGTCCTGGGGTGTTCCCAAGAGTGCTTACCCCAGTCTAACTCTATTTTTAACTCAAGAGAAACACCATCCATAACCTGGTACCCCCAATGTTTGTCCTTGGAATCCATTTTGTTCTTCATCCACTGTTGACTGAAAAGGGACTTGGGATGGGGGCAGCCTGAGGCTGAAAGCTAGCGTGTGTAGTCAACACTCCCCAAAGCACTGTTTTTCTTCAAGACACCCCAGGTCTTTCAGGCAGGCTGGTAGGCAACCAGGAAAATAACTATCCCTCTCAAAGGAAGAAGTCAGCAGAGGAAATCAGAAAAGCTCTCCCTGCATTTCCATGAGGACACTTTCCCAAACTTTGTCACTGCTCATTTATCTCACCTGAGACCAATGAGACGGGCAGTTTGGTTACTCAAGACCTTTCGTAAGGGCTGGGCATGGTGGCTCACAGCCACTTGGGAGGTTGAAGCAGAGGATCACTTGAGCCCAGGAGTTTGAGGCTGCAGTGAGCTATGATGATCATGCCACTGCTCTCCAGCCTGGGTGACGAAATGAGACCTCATCTCTCAAAAAAATAAAAAACAAAAACAAAACAAAAAGCCTTTCATGAGTCTCTTTTGCATTGGCCTCAGAACCACAGAAATGGATCTGGATGTTACTTCAATTGGTTTTATCCAAGGTCACGCTATATGCAAGGCAAAGAAGACATCCCTGATCTAATTTGTATGCCAAATTATGCTCTTTCCTATCTTCTAACAAAACTCATAATAAAAGATTATGCTGTGTGTACCAGATAATAACATGTAAGTCTAGCTCCCAAAATGTACTAGACAATAACTATTTCTTTAATGAATTAAATGAAATTAATTAAAGTTGCTATCACCTACAGAATTTAACACTACAACCCCCTAAACTCTTTCCCTAAACTTTCATTTAATGAATTAAGTGAAATTCATCAAAGTTGCTATCATCTATAGAATTTAACACTACAACTCCCCAAACTTTTCTAAGTTAATTCCCATACCAATGAAAAAATTCAACTCTACAAAAACGATTTTCTTCTTCCTTTTTCCCTTAACGAGTGTCAAATTATCTCTTCTTCCCTGACTTCCTTTCACCCTTCTTGGCTGCAGCCAGTTGGGGTCTCAGTGAGGTGTGGGTCCATCAGAATTGAGGTGTTACTTCTTTTGGCTTTGGCAGATCTTCTAATGTCACAGGTTCAGCTTCTTCAGAAACAAGCAACTTTGGTGGGGCTAAGACACAAAAACAGGACTTCACCTGTAAAACTAATACAACAAAAAGAAGCAAAAATCAACACTGCAGGAGTTTCAAAAGGAATGACACCACTTGCAAGGAAAAGCGGTGTTTCTAAAATACAACACAGCCTGTAACTGCAAAATCACATGGCTGCTCCCAGCCAAATACATAGCATTTTCAGGAAAAGGAGGTTAAGAAAAAAAAAAAAAAAACAGAAAATGGTTGATTTAAAATAGGCTTTATAACTTCAGCTTCTCCAGGGTGTCAACCAATTAGTATGAGCCAACCAGAATCTACCACCTGAAAAAGTTGACTGCAATTAGGAGAAATCCTCTAATTAAAGACTGAATGTTATACTCAGAAGTAGTCTCCCTTTATTCAAATAAATGAATAAAATAAGAAAATAAATACATACATATTTATATGTATGTATACTCACAATGATAAAAACTACTTAATTTGGGTAATAGAATAATGGATTATTTTATCTAATTTTCTCTACAATTTTGGTTTCAAATTTTCTGTTAAGTAAATCAGTTAATTTTTTTTTTTTATCAGAATGGGGTCCTGGGAAATTGATTTCTCTTTGGAGTGCTTCTATCTTACTTACCTTCCTGAAATCAATGAGTTTACACTGGGTCAATGCTGCCATTCTCAACTGGCATACGGACTCTCTTGCATTTATAGCAGGCCTTGTGCCGTGGAAAATTCAAGGCATTACACCATGGGCAGGCCCAATTCACTGGGCTGGAGCATGAGGCAGGCTTCTGTTGCTGGGATTCTGAGGCCTTTTTCCTTTTTCGTTGCTTGACCTTCTGCCCCTGAGGCTGGTGTTTCCATGGGCTACTTTTCACACCATGGCTCTTGCTATCCTCCAGAGGGGTTGCCTGGGGCCTCTCCTGATCTTCCATCTGGCTGTGGCTCTTGCTAAATCTCAGCAAGGCTGTGCCCTGGGGAATCACTGAATGTTTCTTCAGGCTGTGGCTGTTGCTGTCCCCCAGGGGGACCATCTCCTGGTGTACCACTGGATCTTTCTTCAGGCTGTGGCTGTTGCTGTCCCCCAAGGGGACCATCTCCTGGTGCACCACTGGGTCTTTCTTCAGGCTGTGGCTCTTGCTGTCCCCCAGGGGGACCATCTCCTGGTGCACCACTGGATCTTTCTTCAGGCTGTGGCTGTTGCTGTCCCCCAGGGGGAACATCTCCTGGTGCACCACTAGATCTTTCTTCAGGCTGTGGCTGTCGCTGTGCCCTAGGGGGACCATCTCCTTGGGTGTCACTATATCATTCTTCAGGCTGTGGCTCTTGCTGTCCCCCAAGGGGACCATCTCCTGGTGCACCACTGGATCTTTCTTCAGGCTGTGAATGTTGCTGTCCCCTAGGGGGACCATCTCCTTGGGCATCACTGGATCTTTCTTCAGGCTATGGTTGTTGCTGTCCCCCAGGGGGACCATCTCCTTGGGCATCACTGGATCTTTCTTCAGGCTATGGTTGTTGCTGTCCCCCAGGGGGACCATCTCCGTGGACATCACTAAGTCTTTCTTCAGGCTGTGGCTTCTGCTAAACCCCAGGGAGGCTGTCCCCTGGGGCACCACTGAATCTTTCTTCAGGCTTTGGTTGTTGCTGCCCCCCAGGGAGACCATCTCCTTGAGCATCACTGGCTCTTTCTTCAGGCTGTGGCTGTTGTTATCCCCCAGGGGGACTATCTCCTTGGGCACAACTGGATTTTTCTTCAGGCTGTGGCTGTTGCTGTCCCCTAGGGGGAATATCTCCTTGGGCATCACTTGATCTTTCTGCAGGCTGTGGCTGTTGCTGAACTCTGGAGGAGCTGTGCCCTGTTGCATCACTGGATCTTTCTTTAGGCTGTGGCTGCTGCTGTCCCCTTGGGAGGTCATTCCTTGGGGACACTCAGAACCTTCCTTTTGGCTGCAGCTTCTGTTATCCCCTGGGTGATATACCCCCTGGAAATTCTCAGGATATCCATCCTGGCCATGGCACCTCTGGTCCCACAGAGGGGCAGTCTCCTCCTGGGACCCCACTGTGGCCCAAAGACCAGGTGGATAGATCCCCGCAGGAGGCATCTGTGGTGCAACTGCTGCTGCTGATTCCATTACTACCTGAGGTGGTAGAGGTGTTGAGTATGGCAGTCCCATTGGTGAAGGCACATGGAATGGGACTGGATGAGGCACCTGCATTGGCAGAAGGGGTTGCATGCCCTGGACCCAGCCACTCTGGGGTTCAGGTGTGTAATACATAGCTGTTGGGGCTGCTATCTGGGCTTCCGAATGTGGCATTCCCAGTGCCTCTGTGGCCACCGCCTCACTCTGTTCTGCATTTAAAGTCCCGGCCACAGGCCCATACTGGCCGGCTTCTGGACCAGGTACAAAATCCTGAGGCATCGGATAGACCTGCATGGATCTCTCAACTTCGCGCAGCCTCCCGCATAACCCATCACGCTCATTCAGCACCTGCTGCAGGGCAGTCTGCGTGAGGTGCAGCTGTGTTGCCGCCTCCTCATGCTTCAGGTGCAGCTGCTGCAGCTGGGAGGTTAGAGCCCAGGAGGTCGCCTGGCGCTCCTCCACATGCCCTTGCAGCCGCCGAACCTGGCACAGCAGCTGCTCCCGCTGCCTCGCGGCCACTTGCACGCTCAAAGCCAATGCGCTCCAGGTGCAGGCCCTCTTGATGGCGTGCGGCACCCGTGGGTCGGCCACAATGGCCCGAAGCTGGTCCTCTACCTCGTTCCACGGCCGTGAGTGGAAGGCCACGTAAAAGGCTGGGCCGCCGCCATTCCTGAGGACTTCATTGCTGATGAAACTGATCACATCATTGTGGCGGAAACCGCTGGCACGGTCCCCAGAATTCATCGCCATGGCGGCTGCGGCCTAGTAAAGCAGCTGCCTCACGGTGTGTCCCCTCCGCTGCCGCCGGCGCTTCCGGTACAGGCCGCTTCCACCAACCAGTCTGCCCCTCACCTCCCCTTTCAGTCTTACTTTAGTCTTTGCTCAGTCCTGGCCTCCTCCTCGGCCTCCTTCCTCCCTCACTCCCTTGTTCTCACAAAGAGAGAAGCAGGTCTGCCTCGCCACACCGAACCCTACCAGCAACTCTGCGACACATCACAGAGAAACGCCGAGTCATGCCGCAAGGCCAGCTGGGACCAGCTTCCTTTGGGAAGGCACATCCTGAATGGAGAATCCCCAAGTGGCTGAGCTGGGAACTGCAGTGCGCCCAGAGAAGGAGAGGGTAGGGCAGGTTTTCTGGAGATGATAGAGTGGCTATTTGCACACCTGGAGTGGAATGGACCCCCAAACACACACACACGTAC
Source organism: Colobus angolensis palliatus (assembly GCF_000951035.1). Classification (NCBI taxonomy): domain Eukaryota; kingdom Metazoa; phylum Chordata; class Mammalia; order Primates; family Cercopithecidae; genus Colobus; species Colobus angolensis. The sequence continues at coordinate 1,661,034 of NW_012114699.1, read as the reverse complement.
ATACACACACACACACACACACACACACACTTCTGCTCTGAAAGGGAAGGTGGGTTAAAGGAGCTCAAAGACCTTCTGGGTGGCGTTGGGGGACTGGAAGAGTAGGGGGATGTAGGTGTAGATGGAAGAGAATAAAGTTGCAAGGCTCCCAGTTCAGGGAAATGAATAGGGTACAAGCTGGTGGAGTAGATGCCCTTATTGGGCCAACAGTGGGAACCAGGCTCAGTTGTATACCCTGTACATGAGTGAAGTGAGAGGCTGGCAGCTGTTAGAGGGATTACAAGAGTCAAACCACTGGTGAAGGCTAACCAGGGACACTAGAAAAAGCACCAATACCATGGCTGAGTGGATAAGGCAGGAAGGGAAGCCAGACCAAGATGTTCTGGGAAGACAGGGAGCTATCAAAAAACAGGAGGCCACTACTAGGATGCATGACCTGATTCGGTGAAAAGGAGAAGACATTTCAGAACTTAGCCTGGTCAACCCAAAAGGAAGAAACTGAAGCAAAGTTAATATAAGTAGTGAGTTTATTTGGGCCAAATTTGAGGACTGTAATGTCAGAGTATAAATTTAAGTTGTCCTAATACATATACTCCAATTGACAGTTACAAGTACTTTTTAAGAGAGTTCTTGAGTTATTTATTCAAAATTTACCTTAAAATAGCATAAACTGTTAATTGACTATACACTATTATTTGTGTTACAAATTTTAAAAACATAAAGATAATGGGTAAGACAACTTGTCAAAAACAAAATGACTTTAAATAATTGCCACAGACATGGATACAGAGGATATGATTAAAGTCCCATACTCATGTCTCTCTGGGACTATATACTTCACCTAGTTCAGACTGCTGTAAGATATTTTTGTTTCCTCAGCATCCTGAAATGGAATGCTCTGATGAATGATGAGAAAATGTGTGTGAACATGTGTGAGAAAAGTGAATACTAGTAAAGATGTTGGATCTCAGATGTTTCTGAGGGCTTTCAAGAGGATACCAAAAGCCATATGAAGAAATTTTCTATTATGGTGTGGGGGAAGGAAGGCTGCTGTTTGTTCAGTTCCTTCTCTTATACCTCTCAGTAGCCATACTGTCCTGAAGCCTCCCGCATAGTTCCTGCCTCATTCACTCTAACAGGAAGGATTTTTCTCTTCTCAACTTTAAAACTAAATTCTTTACCTGTGGTTTGGATACCAGCCTCTCCCATCTCCTCAGGGAGTTTGATCCATTCATAGCGCTCCATTTTCTTCTCTGTTTCAGTCTCTTCCTCTTCACTGGCTCCTTCCCATCACAGTATGAGTATGTTCAAATTTCTTTCCCCACCCGGTAGTACAAGTTTCTTTTAACTTGACCTTTCTGTAGACTTTGACTCTTCTAACCAATCCCTTTTTGAAATTCAGTCCTCTCTTTTCTTCCGTGACACCAAACTCTACTGATTTTTTTCCCCTCTAGCTGCTCTTTCTTAGTTTCTTTATGCTGCTTGCTGTGCTTTCATTCACCTTTTAAATACCGGTGTCTTCCTGAGTTTTGTCCTAAGATCCCTCAGACCTCAGACACCCTCCCTTATTCCGGAGACTCTCTCTGTGTGATCTCATCTATTCTCTTGTTATAAGATATCATATTAATTGCTAAAGATTTCCAAAATTTTATGTATAGTCGTGCTTTGCTCCTCCAACTTGAGACTCACCTAGCCAAAAACTTCCTACAAACTTTCACATGAATCTTGCATAAAAGCTGTTTTCTCCACAAGTCCTAAACTCATCAATACTACTTTGGACAAATAGCTTGTCAAGTTTCTTAACATTTCTGAGGATCCACTTCCTTAAAGAGTTGTTGCAAAGATGAAATAAGAACATATATGTTAATACTACTTTCGTCATCACCCATATTACTATTAAATAAAATGAGACTTAAACTGGAGTTTGAACAATGGGTAGGATTTAGATGAGGACAGTGAGGAGGAAAATTAACCTAAAATTGATAAAAGATGTTTCTCTATTATTTATCAATTGGCTGGTTGGCTAAGATTTGTACCAGGTCACCCTGTTCTGCCATACCCAGTTGAATTGTATTTCTCAATTCACTGGACAACTGCCTCTTGTGGTTTCATTCCATTATGATTTTAGAAGCTGGTATCTGGTCCCCCACCTACCTGCCTTCTATTTTTCAGCTATTTCCATGGATGCTCTTTGCTAGAGCTGCACATCTGACACCACCAAGGAGACACCATGTGTGTGCTGGCATTTGTGATATTTCCAGGATCTATGTTGGCTTCTCGGTACTGGAAGCATCATCTGCCTCTGATTAGAAATGAAACATAATTTCTATATTTGGAATATACAGAAATATTAAAACTCATATTAGGAGGATATAATTATGAGGGTAAATGATTTTGTATATACTAATAATATCTTCTTAGTTTAGCAATGGAAAAATTTAATGTAACTCAGAAATATGTTTAAAAACTTAATGTATTTATCACTCTATATAGATAAACAGATAACAGCTTTCCCTGAAAATAGTATTTTCATACTTGGATGGTTCAACTTGCCAAGTGTTGAATAAATATAAGGAGCAGAACTGTTTTTCTAGACATATAAAAAGGCACTCAGGTGTAAGAGAAGCAGTTATCAATATTGCCAGCTCTAATTTTCAAATTGGCGCTAATCATTGTTGCATATTAAGTGAAGGTAGAAATGATTTCCTATAAACTAACACTAAAGTTGCTCACCAATTCTTTTCTGTAGTCTTTTACATATTCATCTTATAAGCAATAATAATGGTGCTAATAAAAAGTTTTTCTTCCGAGTTTTTTATACAGTAATAAATAATGAATACCTTCTTAGCGCTTACAATGTGCTAGGCCCTGTGGATATTTTGTATGCATTATCTTATGCAATCTGCACCACAACCGTGTGAGTTAAGTAGCAGTATTACTTCCATGTTTGAAATAAGTCAATTGGGGCTTAAGAGAGTGAAATAACATTTACAAGGACCCACAGCTAGCGTTTTAATTCTAGGAAGCCAGAATTAAAACCTGATCAAAATCCATGATCTTAAGATTAAACTCTACAGCCAGAATGGCACATTTCCTCATAACTCTGAGACTCAAACTAACAGAATCAACATACTGTAGACATGATAATACATGTGCAAAACTTATACTGAACAAATATGTCTTTTAATCCAAAGCCAAAAAGAGCAAAACTTGCCTATAACCTATTAGGTAGCCCAAATGTATCTAAAAAATGAGTCAAATGAAGAGGAGTGATCAATTTGAAACATAGAAAACGGGAATCAGAGAGTACAAATTGAAACTGGTATTACGAACCTTTCCAACATAAAAGATGTTCTAGCCAATGGATAAGAACATTCCAGTGCTCTAGCCAGATCTATCCCTGTAGTGATAGACGCATTAAGCCACAAAAATTCCATGACAAATATCTATGAAAATCACTCGAGCAAAATCCCAGTTTTTCTCATTACATGTTGACCTATGTCTCTTGATAATTATATGTTCCAGTATAACTTATAATTATGGAGGAAACTCAGTGATCATTATCCTACGTGCTGCAGTCTTTTTGACAGTTATGTTTATTGAAAAAGAAAAACAAGACAACACTCAGATTTATACATTGATCCCTTTTGTATTAAACTGCTGTAAGCTACCCTCTGAGAGACTGGTATCATTTAAGTATCTGACCAAATTGAGCATCTTACTTATGGAACTGAGGAGCATACCCTGGAATGGGGTATCCGTACTAAGGTACATCTACCTTATGAGACGACTCTATGTCAGGATTCACAAAGTCACAGGTTTACTTCCTTGACCTAGACTGATCAAGGCAATCATTATAATTTCAGAGAGGATCAAATATATGATGTTATTTGTAACAGTTTTCATTTGTTTGAAGGCCCTTCAAAATAGCTGAAATTACAAATAGAAGTATACCTCAGAGATACTGTGGGTCTGGTTCCAGACCACTAAAATAAAGTGAATATCACAATAAAGCAAATTACACAAATTTTTTGTTGCCCTGTGCATATAAAAGTTATGTTTATAATATGCTGTAGTCTATTAAGCATGCAATAGCATTGTATAAAGCAATGTATATACCCTAATAAAAAATGCTTATTGCTAAAAAGTAAAATGCTAACAATCATCTGAGCCTTCAGTGAGTAATACCCTTTTTGCCAGTGAATGGTATTGCCTCAGCACTGATGATGGTGGCTAACAGATCAGGGTGGTGGTGGCTGAAGGGTGGGGTGCCTAGGGAAATTTCTTAAAATAGACAGTAATAAAGTTTGCTACATGAATTGACTTTTCCTTTCATGAAAGATTTCTCTGTAGCATACAGTGATTTTTCATAGCATTTATCCACGGTAGAATTTCTTTCAAAATTGGAGTCAATCCTCTTTAACCTTGCTGCTGCTTTATCAACTAAGTTTGTATAATATTCTAAATCCTTTGTTGTCATTTCAACAATATTCACAACTTCTTCACAAGGAGTAGTTTCCATGCCAAGAAACCACTTCCTTTGCTCGTGCATAAGAAATAGTTTTTTATCCATTAAAGTCTTATCATGAAATTGCAGCAATTCAGTCACATCTTTAGGGTCCACCTGTAATTCTAATTCTCTTCTGTTTCCACCAGGTACTTCCTCCACTGAGGTCTTGAACACCGTATATTCATTCATAAATGTTGGAATCCACTTATATCAAACTCCTGATAATGTTGGTATTTTTACCTCCTCCCATAAATAACCAATGTAATTCTAGAATTGTGAATACTTTCCAGAAGGTTTTCAATTGACTTAGATCTGACCCATCAGAGGAATCACTATGGCAGCTATAGCCTTACAATATGTATTTCTTAAATAAGATGTAAAAGTAAAAATTACTCCTTGATCCATGGGCTGCAGAATGGATGTTGTGTCCGTGGGCATGAAAACAAGATTCACTTCCTTGTACATCTCCATCAGGGTCCTTGGATAATCTGGTGCATTGTCAAGGAGCAGTAATATTTTGAAAGGAATCTTTTATTCTGAGAAGTAGATCTCAACAGTGGACTTAAAATATTTGGTAAAACATGTTGTAAACAGATGTGCTTCCATTCAAGCTTTGTTGTTCCATCTATAGAGCATAGGCAGAGTAGATTTAGCATAATTATTAAGGGACCTAGGATTTTCGGAATGGTAAATGAGCATTGGCTTCAATTCGAAGTCATCAGCTGCATGAGCCCCTAACAAGAAAGTCGGCCTATCCTTTGAAACTTTGAAGCCAGGCAGTGACTGCTCCTCTCCAGCTATGGAAGTCCTAGATGGCATCCTTTTCCAATATAAGATTTTGTCTACATTGAAAATCTGTTTAGTGTAGCCACTTTCATCAATGATCTTACCTACATCTTCTGGCTAACTTGCTACAGCTTCTATATCAACACTTTATGCTTCACCTTGCACTTTTATGTTATGGAGATGACTTCTTTCCGTAAAACTCATGAACCAACCTCTGCTAGCTTCAAACACTTCTTCTGCAGCTTCTTCACCTTTCTCAGCCTTCATGGAATTGAATAAAGTTAGGGCCTTGCTCTGGATTAGGCTGTGGCTGAGGGGAATGTCATGAGTGGTTTGATTTTCTATCCATGCCACTGAAACTTTCTCCAGATCAATAATGAGGCTGTGTTGCTTTCTTATCATTCATGTGCTCACTGGAGTAACACTTTTAATTTCCTTCAAGAACTTTTCATTTCTATTCTCAACTTGACTATCTGTTTGGTGCAAAAGGCCAGCTTTCAGCCTATCTCAGTTTTCGACATACCTTCCTCACTAAGCTTAATCATTTTTAGCTTTTGATTTAAAGTGAGAGATGTGCAAATATTCCTTTCACTAAAACACCTAGAGACCATTGTCGTTTATTAATTGGCCTCTCTATTACGGAACAGAGAGACCTCAGGAGAGGAAAAGAGAAGGAGCAATGGCCAGTAGGTGGAGCAGTCAGAATCCAAACATCCTTTATCAATTCAGTTTGCCTTCTTATGTGGGTGCAGTTTGTGGTGTCTTAAAACAATCTAAATAGTAACATGAAAGATCACTGATCGCCATAACAGATCAAATAATAATGAAAAATTTTGAACTATTGTGAAAATGACCAAAATGTGACATAGAGACATTAAGTGAACGCATAATGTTTGAAAACTAACACTGATAGACTTGCTTGATGCAGAGTTGCCACAAATCCTGAATTCATGAAAAAGAAAAAGAAAAAACTCACAGTATCTGTGAAGTACAGTAAAGTAAAGTACAATAAAACAAGGTATGCCTGTGGTAGCAATTGTACAAAAAATAAAAGTTTGGTTACATGCTGTAGTACTGCCAACATTCTATTAAAGCAATACACCTCCATTATGTTCTTCCACAAGAACTGACTTTGTATTTGTAATGAGCATTACACTTAATTTTAAATCACTGTAATACAATACTATTGCTTTTGAGCCACCTATTTCAGTTATCATTGGTAATATTTGTAGTGGCAAGCTTGCTGTGTTGTATTTCCAAGAAGAGCTTTTTTTATTCCACCCCTTCTGTTGTTCTGCTGTTTTTCTCTCATTATTAATTGTCAGAGAGCTAGAGATATTGGATTACCCTTCCCAGATTGTGTTTTAATTTGGCAAAAAATTAAGATGCATACACAAAAAATTAAGATGCATACAGGGGCCATCCCTGCCCCTGTAGTTGTATGTCAGTAGCACAAATTATGAGTGATATTAATCCATTTGGTATCAACAAAGACTACATTACAAATGGTCCTACAGGTATATGTTATGATTAAAAACATAAAAAATTCCTTTGCTGTCTATCAATTTCACAAGTTAATAATGTTCTCACAAATAACCTTTTTAAATTAACAAATATAGATCTCCAACTCACAAAATTATCTAAAAAATGAGTTTTTTCAATTTGTATCATGTTTTAGAAGTTAGAAATTCTTGTGCTCCTCTGTCTGCTATTTGTAAAAGAAAGGGAGAGAACATCCTTCTATTTATCCTAAATATTATTATCTTAGCATCCCACTCAATCCTCAATTTCCTGGATTCTGGATCCTATACACATTGCTCTACCATGTTTGATCTCACGAAGGTTGCAAACTGCTTCCTAATTGTAAGATCCAAGGGAGATTATTTTCAATCTGGATCTTCTGATTGAATATGGTACTGATAATCACTCTCTCTTTTTTAAACTTCTTCACTTTTGAACTCCAGGAAATCAAACTCCTCTAGTTAACATAGCATATCTCCAACCATTCTTTTTCGGGTTTTTTTTTTTTTTATGAGCTCCTGTTCTCGTATTTGCTCAATAAATAGTGATGTTCCCCAGAGTCAGTGTTGTTCCTCTGATCATCTCACTTTACACCTTTTTCCACGTGATCAAATTTATGCTCAAGTTCTCAAATGTTACCTATATGCTGATAACTCCTACACCTATATCTCTAACCTATGTCTCTCATTCAGGCTTAAGACTTGTACTAAACTATATGCTGAATTCCTCAAATGACTCACAGGAACCTTAATGGCACAAACTGAATTCATCTTTACATCCCATATCACATCCTATCCTGTTCCTGTAAGGATGCATTGTCTGTTGCCATCATCCACCCAATTACCAAAACTAGAAATTTTAAAGTCATGTAGCCTCCTCTCTCTCTTTCCCTGTCCCTATATCCAATTAGTGGCAATGTCCTCCTTTATATTCCTTTTTTTTATTACTTTAACAGCTGTACTATCACTACTCAAAGAAACTATCAGCATTTGCCTAGAGTATTATAACACCCTTAATGTCTTATTTAAGCACTTCACAATTTTCCCTGTTGGCCTTACCAATCTAATTTTTATCTACTCCCTTATCAAATGCTACATTCAAACCGAATGCCAAATTGCTTATAATCCCTCACACATGTCTTCTTGTTTCTCATGCAATTGGCTTTGTTTCTGCTCTCTTCTCTGCCTGGTTTCAAACACTCTTTATCTGGCTAACTTCTAATAATAATTTAATATTCAGTTTAGGTGTCATCTTACCTAGGAAGCATTCTTGATATCTGCACATAAGGCCATTTCCTACTATTCTATAAACTAGTCTATTCTATCTTGTTCTTCTTCGTATCTCTAGCATTTAGCGCAGTACCTGTTACACAATGCATGTGTATGGAATGCAGGAACATGAAAGGTAACTCCTGGTTATTACATGCAGATTTGATGAACAACTCTAAACTCTTTCCTCTTTTATAATGTCTAGCCTTCATTTCCATCTTCTCAGATAAAATAATCCTACTTTTTTTAATTTTTATTTTATTTTGAGATGGAGTCTTGCTCTGTTGCCCAGGCAACAGTGGTGCAATCTCGGTTCACCGCAACTTCCACCTCCCGGGTTCAAGTGATTCTCCTGCGTCAGCCTCCTGAGTAAATAGGACTACAGGTATGTGTCACCACGCCCAGCTAATTTTTTGTATTTTTTAGTACAGATGGGATTTCATCGTGTTAGCTAGGATGGTCTCAAACTACTGACTGTGTGATCCAATCACCTCTGCCTCCCAAAGTGCTGGAATTATAGGTGTGAGCCACCGCGCCCTGCCAATCCTACTCTTTATAGTCTACTCTTGAAGATCTTTCTCCTTAATTATCCTTGTTACTTGTTACTTGTTAAGTTTAGATCTTCTCCAGTTCAAACACATCTTCTAGATATGCGAGTAAATCCCTAATTTTGTATACAAAGTAGAATATTGTATTTTTTACGTTAATATACACCACGATTATGCTCATTACTTTTTGACCCTTTGACTAGAGTAGCATGCTAAGTTAATGTCTTTATGACAATCAGAAACTCACTAAATATTTAATAAATGTAAATAATATAGTACAACAAACAAAGATAACCAAAAACATGGTCCTTACTCTCATGGAGTTTGCATCTTGTTTTAAAGATGAAAGAGGTGGACATAGATAATAAACAAAAAGCATACAGCATGCATGACAAATGCTATAAAGAAAATATCACAAGTGGCTGTGAAATATAGTACTTGGGTCCCCAGAGACGCAAATTTAGATAGACTCACAGCTCCTCTTTATAGATGTAAGCTAGATAAACTGATAAACTAGAAACCCATTAGCCTATGAGCATAATTTAGATTATTTTCCTCAAATGCATGCTGTATCCTACTCTAAATCTTACTCACGACTTTCCTGCCCACTCACCTTTAAAAACTCACATTCTTTTATCAGTATGACACACCTTCCAATTCATTTGAGTCAGGGAAATGTTAAAAGTGGTCCCACAGAGTCCCTGATTGAATTCATCTCTTTGCATTATAGAAAGTTAGAAATCTTACAGAGAATGACTTTTCCTCTGATTTACCACTTTCAACTTAACATTTCACTCCTTTAAAGACTATGGTGTTAACTCCAGACTTGGCAGATGTATTATAGACTCATTTTTCCATCTAGTTTCAGTCAGCATATATTTAGCAAACATATTATAGATTTATGAAAAATAAGATTAGTCTCAGCATTTATACCTGTGAGATGCCCATTTTTGTTACTTGTCTACTCAGAGAAGTGCATGCCTAGCATCAGTGTGTCTTCATAGTTCCCTTTTCCTCCTGTGCTTAGGACCTCCCTCAGAAGTCATAAAACTTATGGGTTTTTTTCATGGAAAAAATAATTACCCCGAAAGATCCGACTGCTAGTGCTTGTGATGGCAATGAAAAGAAATTGGGAAGATGCAAGAAAGTGATGGTTCTTAACCAGCAAAGTAGAACTCGTACATGGGAAACTATAGTGATTGTAGTAGTATTTGCAATATTGAGAATATCTGTCTCTAGATATGTACTTTGTGACTTTTAAGAGTCTACAGTAGTATTTCCTAAAATTGCCTAATCGTGAGAATCCCCTAAGACACATGCAAACAAATATAGATTATCAGTCTGTCTCCTTTGGAAACTATCATTCAGGAGAGAGGCTGAGGGCAGAGAATTTGCATTTTTAACAATTGTCTCAAATGAATATAAAGACCTGACAAGTTTGGGAAACACTGGTTTATATAATTTTATTCATAGAATATAGTACATGTGAAAATGGATTGTAAATGTTTCCACAAATAATAAGCACTCAATAAATGTTTTTTATCCCTTTCCCTTTCCTTCTCCTTTTTCTGAGCCTTTTATGAAATTGTGATATCTAAGAGGTTTATGTATCTCACTGCTAAAAGCCCTGCTTCCTGAGCGAAAGGGGAATCAAAATTGTACCTATTATTATGGTCTTCTCCCTCAAATTTGTCATATAATAATAAAACTTATGCTCTTCCAAGTGCCATATTACCTATCATGTCAAACATTTCTGGTAGCTGAATTTAATTTAGGCATTTGTCTTTAGGCCATTCATCAGTGTTATTTCGTATTTATCATTTTTTTCCATTTAATTGGCTTGCAAATTTCAATATTTTTCTTAGGCTTAGAGTAATGGTGATTTTACCCAGTTTGTTATGCCTTGGGAAAAAATAGATGGCTATTACTACAACAGCATTTTAATCAGGAGAATCATAGAACTAATTAGGGGCAGAAGTAAAATTAAAGGAAAAGATTAATTCTCAGTCCATTACACTTTCCACCACTCTACACTGCCTCTTAGCTCGCATACATGTAAACAAGTATAAATGCTTATTTTAGAAGAGTAAACACATTGTAGGTATTACATTTTCTAGAACATCTTTGTTCTGCTGAATCTATAAACCTTTTGTGCTCAAACTGAATAATGTTTGGAATAAATGTTAATTTAATTCTTCAATTTTCAAATAAAATTTGTGGCATTGTTATTCATTTCTAACCCTTTTACCCTTTAACATAGAAGAACTAGGTATGTCAGGTTTAACTGTCCATTCTAAAATGCATTCATTTCTGTTGACCTGAGTTTCTCAGAAATGACATCATTAGGGAAACTTCCAGTAACACACTGATTTTTAAATGTAGTTTATAAGTTAATATAACTCAACAGGAGTTTATGGACTAATCGCAAATTATGTTTGAATTTACATTATCTCTTACATTGTTAGTTTCCTATCCATATGTTCCATATTCCTAAAGTAAATGGTCAACTCCTAGAGAGCATAAACTACACATTAAATCTCTTTGTATTTTACCCAGCACTTAGTAAATTGTAATTAAATATATGTTACTTGGTTGATCACCTTCTCAAAGAAAGACAAGGCACAACTGGGTTTCATAGGAGCACCTAACTTGTTCAGACCCCTTCCTAAAACCAAGTGAATGAGTAAACCGCAGATTGAGGAAAGTGGCAGCCCTCAATCTGAATCTAGCCTTCATATGATAATAGTTAAGCCATCAGATTTTTAAAAGAAATTATCTCTCATGACAATCTTGTCATGTTAAAAAGAAAATTAATTAATTAATCTCAGCAGCCTTACATCCATACCGCTTTGACATTTGTTAAGTTGTTATCTATCTGTGGTAATGCAACCACTATCATTCTCCTCGTGAAAATCTCTGGAGATAAAGATTTTAAATATACCACTTATCATCCTGGTGATTAAGAGAGTTTGCTTGGTAACCAGCTTAAACTTCTCCATTTTTATCATTTTCTTTCCTCTTTTCCTTTTTTTTTTTTTTTTTTGGTGATCAGAGACTAGAAATAAATCTTTCATATTATAAACTTTATGTTGGAAAACTGTGACTAAGTCATCCCTTAGCCATTCATTCTCCAGAAGAAATAAGCCTAGTTTATTTAACTTACCTTCACAAATTTTCTGTATCTTTATTTCTATCTCCCTGCCTTTGGTTTTACCCACTTCAAACCACACCACCAGTGACTTGAGACAAATGAAAACAAGCATGTTAATTCCACTACCTTAACCCTATCCCTGCCTCCCCAGTGACTTTAGGATAAAATTGAATTTCATTTGTATGCAAAGCCCTGACAACATAATGTCTACCAAATTTTTTCATCTAAATTCATGCTACTTCCTGTCTTGCACTCCATGCTCCAGCAACTTTACTTCTGTTTTCTCACCATTAATATAAATACCTTTGCTCCAGAGGCCCTCCTTGCTTAGAATACCCATGCCAAGCTGTCTCCACCACTCGGCTACTCGTCCTTTAAGATTCCAAGGTCTCATTGTTATTCCTAATCTCCACTGATTTTCATAGAAAGGTGTCCACTTCCCCATAAAAAGTCATAGACTCCAGATATGTGAACGTATGTATATAATAAAATTGTATAAAACTTACCTATACAGACACACACACAAAGACACATTCATATAAGTATAAAACTAGAGAAAGATGAATAGGAATAATAGATTGTGCAAATGTTAATGTCAGGGCTATGATATTGTACTATAGTTTTGCAAGATATTACCACTGGGATAAACTGAGTAAAGGGTACACAGGACTTCAACGTATCTTACAACTGCATGTGAATCTACAATTACCTTGGTAAAAAATTTTTTAACTGAAATTTTTTGCAGTTAAAAAAATTTATACTCCATGTTAAGAACCCCTGCACTAACAAAATCTTAATATAGTGTTTCCCAAAGCGTTCCTGAAGATGTGTTTCAAAGCCTGTTAAAGGTTCAGAGAAGTCAAGAAACAAAACAAAACAAAAACAAAAAGAAAAAGCAAAGCAAACAAAAAAACAGCCTTCTAAACTCAGGCTTTTCCAAGAGTATTTGCCCCCCCAAAATTGCCACTTATTTTTGTGGAATACTTATTAGTATTTAAGAAGGAGTTACATTCCACAGAATCTACTTTAAAAGTGCTGACTTGTTCATCACAAGATCAGGTTTGCCCTTATCACAACAGCCATGAAAACCATTCAAGATAGATTTGAATTAGAATAGTTCAGCAGACTGTCACCATTCTTCTTTCATCATTGTTTTTGAGCAACATGGCTTACTTTGGGGTGATGCCTGTTTGGAAGGATAAGGCAACCAGGTGGAAGGTCTATGTTGGTGTACTGTAACACTTTCACACTAGCTATTTTCCTTTGCAATTCAGTGAGCTGTACTGAATTGAAAATAAATCTGTCAACAGCCAAAGCAAAAGAAAAAATGAAAATATTCTTAAGAAAAGAGGAGTCAATTTGAGGAACAAAACAAAACCTAAATAAAAATATAAAAATATATTCACCATGAAATATGTACAGAAACTCTCTTCACAAACTTTTGCACATAAACTCACATTTGGAGAAACTGAGGTATGCTCTTTTCGGTATTCTCAGTGAAAGTACTTCTAGCTTGAGTTTTGTTCAGCATATGAGGCCTTTTCAGTCTTTCTTTCCCAGCATTCTGAGGGATATTACCTTTGAAAATATAAACTGCAGTCACCTTGATGCAGTACAATGTGGTGAAAAAGAGCAATGGGCTTGGAAACATGAAATAAGGATTCCAATCTCAATTATGCCACACACTGTGTGACCTTAAGCAAGTCATTTTGCCTCCCTTGGTCTTCAGTTTCTTTATTTATAAACTATCTGAGGTTGGTTGCCTACATTCACAATTGAAAGAAAAAAAGTACAAACATTATTACTAATATAAAGAGTAAAGGATGGAAATGTATAAAAAGAAGAAAGTAAAGAAAGTTTAGATTAGCTGGTTTCAAATGAAACTTTTAGTTATATAGAGGGGTGGTTGTCCTTAAAATACCAAAATATCCATTATGCTCAAATTGAATGTATAATTGCTAATATTTATTGAGTACCTACTTTGCAAAAACTTTTTTGTGTATTTTACATGTATTATTTATTGGATTTTTACTAAAACCCTATGAGGTAAATATTACTATTATCCTTGTTTTATAGATGAAAGAAATTGAGACATAGAAAAGCCAAGCAATTTGACCAGTCATGCAACTAATGAGTAGAAGACCAAGAATTTGAACCTAGAGAGTCTGGCTACAGAGGATCTGAGATTAACCATTAAGGTATGAAATAAACAGAGGAAATAAATACCCTTGCAAGAAGAAAAGGTGGGACAATAAAAGGGAAAAAGTAGAGCACTAAAACTATCCAATTTCAGCAGTTGCATATTCCATAGGTATGGCAAGAGTTTGGTATTACAAAGATGGAACAATGTGAAGCACACAGGGAACTATTTTGCTTTTGCTTTTCTAAAAGTTATCCAATAAAACAAAGACACTAATACAGAATTAAGCTTTAGTGGCCTAAATCTTTATTCCTTGACCTGAAATCAAGAAAATAGATCAAAATATTGTTGCAACCATATATGAATAAAATGTTGTCCTCTTGGTGTACTCTGTTTAAAATATATAAAATAAGGTGTGTGCTCCGTAGATAAAGAATATTAGCCTTGTACACACATAAGAAATCTTAATACTTTCCAATTTGTCAATGACAATTGTAGTATAATGAAGAATTTGGCTGACCTTTGTGCTCCGTTCCTGGAAGGTAGTTTCTAAATTCTTGCAATTTCCCAAGGATAAGAGTGTCTTCATTATTCATGGTGACCCTTAGTAGTTTATGTTAGTGAGGTGAACTCACTATGGACTCCTAGATACTTTAAGCAAAGAAGATAGTACAGGATGGGAGTTGACCTTACCAGAAAGATCGTCCATGTGGTTAGACAATTGGAACTTTGAGCCATGTGACCTCTAGGGAGGGATTAGGGTTGGAAAATGTATTATGTCACCATGTGGTCAATAATTCAATCAATCATGCCTATATAACGAAATTCCAAGAAAAGTCTGGACACTGAAGCTCAGATGCACTTTCCTGGTTAGCGATGCTTTGTACATATTGTTACACATCAATATGTCCTGACTTACTCGGAGAAGACACTGGAAGCTTCACAGTTGGGACCATTTCAGACTTCAATATTTGCTACTCTTCTTTTAGATGGTCTTAGTTAGCCTTGATTTGTATTCTTTTTGCTATTATAAAACTGTAATTATGATTATAATGCTTTTCTGAGTTCTTTGAGTCATTCTTGTGAATTATTGAACTGAGGGAATAGTAGAAAACCATGAATTTGTAGCCCATTGGTTAAGAGTGTGAGTGGCCTGGGAAACTCTGAGCTGGTGAATGATATGTGATGTAAGAGCAGTCTTGTTGATGATTATGCCCTTAACTGGTGAGGTTTTGCTTAACTCCAGATAGTTAGCATCAGAAGTCATTGCAATAGTCCAGTAGGAAGTGACTTAAGGTATAACAACGAAAATATTTAAGAGAAGTTGGTCACTGCAAATGTGCATAATGAATCAGAATTGTACAAATAGTTCCTCACCTAACATATTTTTTTTAATTTTTCAACAGTATAACTTATAACAATGTTGAAGTCTACAATACTAATTTTATGGTCAGTCATGAAACCAAATTCATAATCTATGTAATTATACATTTCAGTGCACAAAGCTGAATTTCTTGGTGTAAACCAAGACCTTCACAATTTCCTTTCCTTCATGAAAATCAAAGCCTTTCAACCAGGATATTTTCGTCACACTAGATAAACTGATTCCATCCATCAGCCTTATGTCAGCATTAGATAGGTAATTTTGAAACAAAACTTTATTTTACTTTTATTGAGTCTAAAACCAAACTTTAATCTCCTATCTTCATTTTTAAACTTAACTCACAGTGACACCAACATGGTTTTTTAAAAGTCTTAAGTGTGTTATATGCACATTATAGTGTTGAGTTTTCAGTAACATTACAGTTCTACAACTATGTCCAGGGATACCGAATCTGTTATCAAAATGAAAGAAAGCAGCATTATTTTTTGTCTGTAATGACTTTACTGTTTCCATTTTAAAGAAAATACATCCTGTTTAGTAAAATAAAGTTAGGGTGACATAAAGAACCTAGTAAATAAGGAACAGGTTGAACTCACTCTTAACATTTACAGAGTAAGTCAATTTGTTTACTGTTTCTGAAGGAAGTTGACATTGTCCGATCTGATTTTCCAAGAAGGTGAAGGATAATCGGCCACTGATGCTTAGTTCACCTTTGCCATCTTCATGACAAAGAGCAGTTTTAAATCCAGTGCTTCAGTTATCTTTTCAACAAATGTTATTGATTACTCATTAGATATCCAGCACTATGTTTGGCACTAAGGAAACAGACAAGAAAACGCACTTCCTGCCCCAAGGAGCTCTTATTTAATAAGACAAACAACAAAATAAGCAGACAATTAAAACACAATTTGATAAATTCTGTAAAATGATACCCAGAATGTTGTAATGGAGCAGAGAGGAAAAGGCACTTACCTCTACCTGGAAGTGTCAGAAACATTTTCTTGGAGGAGAATGACTTCTTAAGTCACACCTTCAAGCCGAATTTGAAAAGAAGTTAAAACAAAAAAGGGGATTTGTAAGGTTAGAATAAAGACATGGAGGTGGGCTGACCACTCCTCCTGCTTTTCCTGGAACTAAAGGGGTTCCCGGGGCACAGGATTTATGGTGCTAAAGTCAAGAAAGTCCTAGAGAAACCAGGATGCGTTGGTCTCTACTAAAAAGACAAATATTAGCTGGGCGTGGTGGCACGCGATCCAGCTACTCAGGAGGCTGAGGCAGGAGAATCGCTTGACCCGGGAGGCAGAGGTTGCAGTGAGCCAAGATCGTACCACTGTACTCCAGTCTGGCGACAAAGTGAGACTCTGTCTCAAAAATAATATATACATATATACATGTATGTATATGTGTGTGTGTATATATATATTCCTTTAGTGGGTAAGGACCAGCATTTTTAAAAAACAAAAGTGCATGTCATGCAGTAAGTTTAAGTATTCTTTCACAACTTTTTTTTCAGGTAGGCGGATAGAGAGAGAGAGAGAGTGTGTGTGTGTGTGTGTACCTGTGTGATACATGCTTATATAAGTCAAAATCAAATCAAGGATTTCTCAAGCACTTTGGAGAAGCTACTTGTTCTTCAGAAAATAAACAAGAACCAGTTTTTCAAGTGAGCACATCTCACATGCAAGACAGGCTTTATGGGTGTTAAAGTAAATTTAAATGGAGATGAGACCTGAAGAATCATTGAGTAGACAAAGCAAGTTAGGCTTCATAAGTGACCTCAATCTTGCTGGATTTGAAAATATAAGAAAAGCTCAACTTGAGCTCTTCATTTAAAATGCCTATAATAAAGAAAAACTTAAGCTCAATCAATCAGAAGCAACCAACAGATTTATAATTATACAACTTGGGACTTCTCAACATGATAAACCAAATATAGGAACAACTGTATAACTGTAACCAATCGAATGTTTTCTTTGCTTTACGTCTATACCCATCCTATGACAGCTTCCCCATTGTGTTCTCTCAGTAGAGCTCCTAAAATGTTATTGTGATGCAGTTTCCCTTTTTAAAATGGGCATGAGACCTGTAGAGAAAACGGGGCCTGATCTTGGGAGGGGCCCCACACTTAACTTCATACTCTACTTTCACCTCATGAAATTCTTAATAATTTGGCCTTTGACCTTGTGTTTTGAAAGTGAAGTCCAATAGAACAATGGAATATGCACATGAGCAGAGAAGGTATGCCTTGTGGCAGCATACACACCACAAGTTCAGACCCAGGAGCATAGTGAGTGCTGAGAAGTTATCTTGGCTGCCTGAGACACATACACTGGCCTGGGACAGGTTAGGGGTCTGCAGGGACCTAGGGGAGTAATCTCAGGCCATGACCTGAGTCCAGATAGGGAGCTCTGGTGGTTGCAGCAGCAGTAGAAATATCAGTGGTCGTAGGAATAGCTGCACACTGGGAAAAAGGAGGGGTTCCATATAAGGGAAATGTTGGGACTCAAGATGGGAAATAGGCTTGCGTGTTCTCGCATCCCATCCCTGCAGCATCTGTATAAATACTAACTCTGGGCGGGAACTGTCAGAGCTTAGTCAGTAAACATTGCCAGTGAATTATCACAAAACAAAAATAAACAGATGGACATTGCAATAAAACATATCAACAAATTATTAGAATTCTTTAAAGTGTATGGAATTTCTAAATTTGAAAACTGTTGCAACATTAAGGAGTGAATATCCACGGACTTAGTAATAGCAATTACATTTAAAGAACACGATTTTTATTAGAGGATTTACATTAATCAATTATTAATAAGGGAGAAAAACTTAAAATTGTTTTTCTTTGTAATTAAATATATAGCAATAGAATGCATAAACAGGCATTTTGAATTGGATATAAATCATGAAACCATTTTCAGTTTCTTCTACCACCTTCTCAAATTACAGAAAATGTCAGAAGAAACATTAAAATTCCATCATATAAATTTATATTTACAATTAAATTTAGACTTAAATGAAACTGATTTGAATGAAGAGTTAAATGTTTTTAGAAAAATTGTTCTGCAAGAAATATAAATTCTACAGGTACTAAAATTTATAGTTAGACCTAATTTATCAGAAATCATCTCAAAATTATTATAGCCTATGTAATACTCTTAACAGTTGTATCAGCAGAAAGATCCTTCTAAAAACTTAAAAATTATCAAAAATTATTTGCATTATTGTATTTGCCAAGAACAACTGATACCACTTTCAGTTACAGCAATTGAAAGTTAAGTGGCTAAAAGCATATATTTTGATGACTTAATAAATAAGTATACAGAAAAGTGAGCCAGAAAAATCTTATGATGGATCAAGATGTCATATTAATAAAGTACAACCGCCTGGACGCGATGGCTCACACCTGTAATCCCAGTACTTTGGGAGGCCAAGGCGGGCTGATTGCTTAAGCCCAGGAGCTTGAGATCAGTCTGAGCAATGTGGTGAAACCCTGTCTCTAGAAAAAATAGAAAAAGTAGCCCGGCATGGCAGCACACACCTGTAGTCCCAGCTGCTTAAGTTGCTGAGGTAGGAGGGTCACTTGAGCCTGGGAGGCAGAGGTTGCAGTAAGCTGAGATCAGACCACTGCACTCCAGCCTGGGTGACAGAGCAAGACAATGTCTCAATCTCAAAAAGATTATTTATTATATTATATAAAATTATTACACCAAAATATTATTTTCTTTGCATTAAGTTCATCTTGTTATTCATGTATCTACCCCATTAAGTTTATAAGTAATGAAATTTTTTTTAAAAAAGATTTATATTTTAATACCCCAAACTACACATTTTTCTTCTTTTTGAACAAGGAGTCTCATATTTTCATTTTTTACTAGGCCTTGCAAATTATGTAGCCCACTCAGCTTGCAAATATTACCATAGAATAAGAGAAACAGAGAGGATCTTTGCTATCTTATCAACAAATTTGTATTGTAATAGATACAGCATTAAGCAAATGAAGCTATGGCATTGTGGTAGTTACTGTTTTTGTCATGCTCAGGATATTCTCCCAACCCCATATCTTATAAACAGAAGTGAGCCTGTGACCTAGGCTGAGACCATCATAGCAACCCAGCTGTATGATCCCACTGATTGGCCGACGGATGAACAAGGCAGACTGATCTGAGGTCTTCCTCAGGATTATTCAGCTGAGTGTGGTAGGGAAGTGTCTCTCTTCCCTCTGGTGATGGAATTGTAGGGATGTCAAGGAACTATGAGAATATGACTCTATGGATGTCAGAGGCCATTTTCTCCACAAAGTGGAGAAGACTGAAAGGAAGAAACTAACACTGAAAGCAACCAATAGTGGGTAGAAGAGGGAGAAAGGGAGAAAAAAAAAACAGACCCATGGGATTGAAATCGTATTTTGCATACTTGAGATTCCTATAGCTGCCCTGTCCTTACAGCTTTTTTTTTTTTTCCTTTTTTGATTAGGAGAGCTGCTCTATATGCATTTAATATATTCACTTCTCCCTCTTAAGCTAGTGGGAGTTGGATTTCTCTTGCAACCAATACAATCCAGACTAATAGATGGATGACAACAACTTTATATTTGTGAGCATTTCATAACATATCATAGAAACTCTGAATAGCCAACAGCAATAATTCAAGAATAATTGAGATAAAATTATCATACATGATCAAAATTAAAATACTAATTTTTGTGTAGAATTTTATGATGTACAATATATGTAGAGTATGTCATTTGACCTTTACACCAATTCTGTGAGCAAGACAGGATAAGTATTATTATGTTTCTGTCTTCCACACATTAGATGGAAAGCTTCATAACAGAAAAAAATATATATATATTTTTCAGATTTTACAATTACCTGGCGGAAAACCATAATTTACAAATAATAAAACAAGATATATTGGCCCAAGGCTACAAAAATGGTAAGTGACTGGACAGAGACTGGTTCCCCTGGACATCTAGCATTTTCTGTTTTGTGATAGGACTTGTATTTGACATTACAGATACAAAGGTGAGGAACATCCTAGTCCTCCTTCTCATAAAGAATTCACAGTCTAGTTCACAAAGAAGGACTTCTCAGGTATTTCTGATCTATCCCATGCTGTCCTGTTGAAATCACTCAGCTGGTGATAAGTTTGAGGTAAAGCACTTTATATTAATAACTTATATTCACAAAAGGATCTTGAAATGTTCAGTGTTTATATATTTAATCATATTTTAACTTTTATTGAATGGTAAAATAATTCCACCCCCCCCGGCTAAAAAAAAAAAAAGATACAGGCCAGGTGCAGTGGCTCACACCTATAATCCCAGCACTTTGGGAGGCTGAGGCAGGCGGATCGCTTGAGGCCAGGAGTTCAAGATCAGCCTGGGCTACATAGTGAGACCCCACTTCTATTAAATAGAAAAAGAAATAAAAGTAGCAATAATAAAATGTAAAAATTACTCAAACTGTGGTGGCGTGCACCTGTGGTCCCAGCTACTTGGGAGGTTGAGATGGGAAGATCGCTCGAACCCAGGAGGTTGAGGCTGCAGTGAGTCATGTTCATGTCACTGCATTCCAACCTGGGTGGCACAAGGAGACTCTGTCAAAAATAAAATAAAATCATCTTCCATAGGAAATCTGGCATATCCAGTGTGGGACTAGAACCTGGCACGTACTAGACACTTACTACTTAATGAGTTATATTTTTGCACTTCCTAGCACTACCTCTAATAGTTTTCTTCAGAGATGAAATATTAGGGTAGTTAAGTGATTGGGATCCCAAGTCAGATAGAACTGTGTCAAGTCCAAGTTCTGCCGTTTATGAACTCCATTACTATTACAAAGTTTAATAATCATTTTGTGCTTTACTTTTCTTACCTGTAGTATGACAATAATAATAATATTTATAAGATTTGTTGTGAAAACAAAATATAATGTTGCAATATAAAGCACTTGGCCTATATGCTACAATGTAGTACATTTTAAGTTTTGTTTCTTCTTAATTCTAAGTCGAAATAATGTTTGAGATTATGGATATGCTAATTATCCTGATTTGATCATTATGCAGTGTATACATGTACTGAAATATCACATTGTGCCCAATGAATATGTATAATTATTATGCATCAATTTAAAATAAAATTTAAAGAAAAGGGAAAGTGATTAAATAATCAAAACAGTGTAATCTATAGTAAATAAAATGCACATAAAATGCTATGTTTGTGCATGTTCATGATTAAACATGATTAAATAAACATAAAAAAGCTATATAGACACCTCACCTTTTGCAGACTTCTTAATCTTAAAAATAGATTCGTTATTTAGTTTATAATGCATATGGTACTTTGTTATAACTTTACTACTAAATATCACTATTTAGTTCCACTTTGACAATAATATTGACCCCCAAAACACATTATTTGCAAGCATCTAGTTTATGAAACGTGTGTGATTCATAGATAATTAAAGTTAAAATGCATTACAAAGTAAGTTTTTAAAACTTCTATAGTTGAGCTTCCCAAGCCACACCTATTGCAATATCTTTTTTCCCTCATTTATTTCCCTATTGAGAATAACACTATCCAAACTTCTTTTAGGGCACTAATATTATTTAAGTCTAAACGTGTATGTGGAAGTACTCAATGGATTAACTTAAGTATCTTGTTAATTTGTATTAACTATCTTAATTTTTTCTATTCTAGTTTTCAGGAGATTTGAATAACAAAGTAGCATGCATTGATTAAAATTCTAAGTTGACAAAAGCTATTAATTTAGGAAGCATAAATTTTATGCAAAATGTGGCGTCACACAAAGACTCATTTATTTCTGTGTAGGACAATCCAGTATGGTGATCAAGATGCATACAGATCATATGCCAGCTTCAGCTCTGTAATATTTTTCTTTAGGGAAAAATGAAGAGCTGTCTTCAGAAGCTGCAATTTCAGGCATTCTTTATAAACACTGTGAATAGTTGCTCAAGTCCAGTTAATGTATTTAATATCGACAACTATCTTGACTATCTGGATTGCAAAAGACTTCTTTTGTTTCATGACACTTTCTTAGTCTAAATCAGTGGTCTTTAAACTGCAGTCCATGTGTCAAACCTAGTCTGCCAACTGATTTTTAAATAAAGTGCTATTGGAACACATCCTCCCACACTCATTTATGTATTAGCTACCTCCTTGGCTTTATGATGGCAAAGTTGAGTAGTTGTGACAGAAACAGAAGGGCCCTTTACAGAAAAAATTTGCTGAAGTCTGGTTTAAATCATTTGGACCATTACATCATTTCTCTACTACCTTGAATATCTCCAGTCCAATGGAAGCTTCAGTAAGCCAAGTTTGATTTAGGGGATTCTTTCAACTATGATCATGTATTTTCACTTTCTTTTCTCAGTTAAATTCTTTTAGATTTAGTATAGACCCATTGGCCACATTTAATAACCAAAGATCCACTCCATGCCTAACTGTTCTCTTTGAAGTTTCCTAAACTTCCTTTAGACAAATTTTGTAGTCTCCTTTTAATTTTCATTATTCTAAACCTTTCATGCATGATGATTATGACCACCCTACCAATAAAGAAGTTCTCTCTCATTTCTTAGCTCTAAATTATAATAATATCCTGTTTTTCTCTTTTTTTTATATAGTCTTCTTTGGCTCATCTTCTTCCTTTCGCTTTTTGTGTGCATTCTCCTAGGCCATTTTATATTCTCATGCTATATGTATTCCTAAAAAACTAATTTATTTTCATAGCTTTAATTATCACATCTATGACTGCTGACCCCTAAAAAGACCACCAAAATATCTTGTTGATCTGACAAAGTGGAATGTATTCTGTGTTGTATTAAGAGAAAACACCACCTTGATAGACTTTTAGTAGTGTCTTGGAAGGGGAAGGGAAAGGGCAGATATTTATACAGTTTTGGGTTTTGTCTTAAGGAAGGTCTTTCAAAGAAGGGATCTGCCTGGAATTGAAAAAAAAGTTGTAACACACATTTTTAGATTGGTGAATGCAGCAAAGCAAGAATTTTGAACTGTCCTGATGAGTAATCATTTGATGAGCAAGCAGTTTGCCCATTGAGTGATCTACCATCCTGAGAATGGTGATATTTACCCTGATGAGTAACTACTTGCCTTGAGAATGGCAGCTAACTGATCAGCTTATTGTTCAGATAAAAACCTTTATTCAACTTTATTTTCCTAGGCAATAATTTCCTGAAATAGTAAAGTAATGTTAATTTTGACAGCCTTAATTCCGGAACCCACTAAGCAGTATGTTTGCAGGAAGTTTGTTCTCACTTCTAGT
This sequence comes from Colobus angolensis palliatus, assembly GCF_000951035.1. Lineage (NCBI taxonomy): Eukaryota > Metazoa > Chordata > Mammalia > Primates > Cercopithecidae > Colobus > Colobus angolensis. The sequence goes on along the minus strand of NW_012114699.1, from coordinate 1,637,420 downwards.
CCAGTAACTTGCAAATAATATCTATAAGATACAGTCTCACTTACTCTAGATGACTGCTATGCCAGGTCCTATTTCCAGTTTCATTTTTATTAATGGTACTAATATGCATCAGGAATCCTAGGTTTGAAGCCTAGGCACTATATTTAACTGCTCTTTCAAAATGACTCCCAATATTCAACTAGTCATCAAGTGTTGTCTGTTTATAATCTCTTTGATAAAATCCTCCGAAAAGTGATGAGACTAGCATAAGGAGGAAGTAATGAGCAGCCAGGGCTATTCTTCAGATAGACTGAAGGGAAAGGTAACTTCCTGAATGAAATAATGGTTATGTATGTTAAAGCAGTGTCACAATTACTTATTAGCCTGAGTCTAGGGGTTATACAACTTCCAGAACTGTGATGTAAAAAGAAAAGGTTAAACTGCAAAACAAATGATAGGAGAGAGAAATTTGGAAACCACTAGTAAAACTGAGTGTGATGCTGTGAAATGTCTTCATCAAGATCTACAGCCAGTTACAAGTTAGAGGTCTGGTATGGTTTGAATGTGTTCACCAAACTTCATATGTTGGAAACTTAATCTCCAAAGTAACAGTGGTGGGAGGTGGGAACTAATAAGAGGTGATTAGGTCATAAGGGTTCCACCCTCATAAATGGATGATTGTTATTATCATAGAAATGAGTTCCTTTATCTCTAGATTGGGCTTATAACAAAAGTGAGTTTAGCTCCCTCTTGCTCTTTTGCTCTCATGCTCTCTTACTCTTCCACCTTCCACCATGGGATGATGCAGCAGGAAGGCCCTCACCAGATGTTGGTGCCATGGACTCTCCATCTTCCAGAACCACAAGTCAAATACACTTTTATCATTTACAAATTACATGGCTGGGTGCAGTTAGCTCATGCCTGTAATCCAAATACTTTGGGAGGCTGAGGCAGGAAGATGGCTTGAGGTCAGGAGTCCAAGACTAGCCTGGGCAATATTGTGAGACCATGTTTCTCTAAAAAGTTTTAAAAAATATTTTCATTGATGAAAAAAATACCTAATTTGAGGTATTCTATTATAGCAATACAAAATAGACTAAGACAGGGGTCCCTATAAAGTCAATTTCAGTATGTAATCAAGATTGAATAATAAGAAAAGAGTAAGTATTGACTGATTGAAATAATGAACCCTTACCATCTTTGTGAAGCATTCAGGAATAAAGGCAAAGTATTCTTGCTCTGTTCTAACTTTCTCTAGAGGATAGAAACCATATGCCCATTAGCTGACTAATCTTCCTCAAGAACATAAATTCCTTCCTTCCCACTGACCACCAACATTCTTATCATGGATAGTTTGATATTTGGGGAATTGTGGATTCTGGTTCCCAGTTGGCAATGAATTCTTCACCACAACAAACGGGCTTCAGCTATTTTCATGATTCTGTGAATGTCATGTCTTTCTGATAAAAATTAGTATTCACCAGTAATTAAAAATTAAATAGAGGCTACCTGTCCTTAACCCTAAAAACCTGGCTGTGAGGAGAAAACAATCCTCAAATCAAATTTCAACAAAGGTACTCACATTTCTTCACAACCTGTTTATAAATAAAATAGGCCCCTCTTTCTATCCTTAAGTCCACCTTGCATAAAAAGCTTACTTTAAAACAAATGCAATTATATTATTTCACCTAAATGGCAGAACGTGGAAGCGTGTCGTCTTATCAAGGGGCAAGATTTTCAATGAAGAGAAGATGCAAGACCAGTAAGTTTCAGTCCTGGACTTTTGTACCTATGACACAAGACTTCTGATTGGGCTTGCAGATTTCCAACACCTTAGTCATACCAATGAGGTTGGTCCTCTTGTACTATTCACAGACAATCACATATCTAAAACACTGTTATTTTTTTCCAATCAAAAAATATTTTTAACATTCCTGTGCGAAATGGCCAACCCTAAGTTGATGTATTCATTTAAGATACCTCACCTGCTAATTAGCCCCAAGTGTTGCTTCAGATAAAGACATTTCATATGCTAATTAGCTACCCCTAGAATTTTAATTAGAATTAACTTTTTAATATTATTCATCACACTGTTTATACAGCCATGATGTATTTTAAATTCCACTCAGACAATATAATTCAGTAAATGCTGCAGGCCCATATATGTATAAACATCATGAAAGCCCACCCCATACTCCATAGCCTGGCTGGCAGAACATAGAAGAACTACCTTTCAGACAAGCGGGATGAGCCCAGCCTGTTAGCTCTGCCTCTTAATGTATAATTGCACCTTCTAAAATTTCAAATAAGTAGCATTATCTTCTTCTTCTCTGAATTCTCAGATCACTTTTGAATTTCTTATAAGATCTATAAGGAAAGGATCCAGTTTGGTTTGATCACTGCTCTGTTCGTGGCTTACAGAATCGTTTCTGATGAATGAATGTATCAATGAATAAACACATGAATGTGTAAGCTCAGTGATCCCAGGCTATGACTGAATCTCTCTGAGCCTCTGAAGTTTCCTTATACATAAAAAAGAAATAGTAATAATACTTACTTTATATTACTAATGTGATATTCTTAACTCAAGTGCACTTTACATGGTGCCACTACATTAATTTTCTTGAAACACTATTTTATGCAACCTCATCACTGCACTTACCATATTGTTGTATAATTATCTCTTTCTGTGTCTGATTTTCCCACTGGACTATGAATTTGTTGAAGGCTGACACATGATATTTTATATTGTATCCCCAGATCTAGCACTGTGAAAAGCACATATTAGGTCTCAATGAATGCTTGTTGAATGAATAAATCTGCTTGAGTCATTGCAATGGTTAAAATGAATACAACCATAATTTATATCAAGTATCTGAGTACCAGATTTAATTTTATACTTATTTTCAAAGTTTGCCCACTGTGAAGATTTCTACTTTATTATTAAATTTTACCATGCTAAAAAGTTAGCTTTTCAAAGGAAATTAATTCCTCAGAATAAGTTAACTGAGCCAGTTGATTTGTGGCTATGTGTACAAAGGCAAATGAAATAGAAAGTTGAGTAATTGTTCTGTCAATTTAGTCAATATTGACAGTCACTCTGGAGCACAGTTTACTTTTTACTTAAATAGTACAGATAATTGTCTCAAATCTAAAAGAAATAATGACCCTGCATTTGTTCCCCATATGACAGAAAACTGGTTACTGTGAAATGGAAAATTAAACCTTATAGAAAGGTACCAGTATAAGGGTACTAATTCCTTAGGCATCAGAAGTACTTAGTTATAAAGTTCTTTTCCCGTTAAGATAGCTACATGGTATGACCCTTAGGGAAAACGCCTCTGAAGACTCCATAGTTTTCAAGGAAAGGCACCAAAAAATTGAAATACATTTCCACCCTAAACACATTACTGACAATTCCACATCAACAAATAAGCTTAACCCCTCTTTAGACACATTTGTCCTGCTAGTCAAAAAAAAAAAAAAAAAAAATTACTAGAACCATGACATTCCTAGTTATTTTGGAATAACTCTGAAATAAGCAGAGACCTTTAAATTTCAAATACTGAATTTTTAAATATGAGCAAAAGCACTTGAAAATAAACATTTATATTTTCATTTATAATTTTTCCAAATTCTAATTATATTTTCTACATTCTTATCTGCATACTATTTTTACTTAAAATCTAGATGATGGGTTGATAGGGTGCAACAAATCACCATGGCATATGTATACCTATGTAGCAAACCAGCACATTCTGCATGTGTCCCAGTACTTAAATTAAAAAAATAAAAAATCTGAAATTATTAAAAGATGTATATTTTTGCTTATTTTAAATTGACTGTATCACCATTCATTAAAATTATATAAATTGACAAATATTAAAGCATATGTAAAAATCAAATGCCATTTCTTAGTAAAAATTGAATTTTGCTAAGAGTTTAAGGTTGATTTAGTTGCAGTTGAGCCCTAAATTTAGTGCTCATCTTCTTGGACTCAAATGTAAATTGAAAACATGGGATTTTATAGTTGTTATTGTCTAATAATAGAACCAAAAATATTTGTCTACAGAGACAAATGCTACCAGCATTTAATTATTATATGAATGCTTTGAGGAGCATGGCACAGACTTTCAGAAATATGACATCGACCCTCATTTTGGTTTTGTCTTGCTCTGTTTTGTACTGCTATAACAGAATTCCACAGCCTGACTAATTTATAAACATTAGAAGTTTATACCAGGCATGATGACTCATGCCTGTAAATCCCAGCACTTTAGAAGGCCAAAGCAAGGGTATTACTTAAAGCCAGGAGTTTAAGAGACCAGCCTGAGAAGCAAAGTAAGACCCCATCTCTACAAAAAAAAAGTAAAAAATAAATAAATTATTCAGGCATGGTGGTGTGTGCCCATAATCTCCATTACTCAGGAGGCTGAGATGGAAGGATTGTTTGAGCCCAGGAGTTCAAGGCTGCAGTGGGCTATGATTATGCCACTGCACTCCAGCCTGGGCAACAGTGAGACTGTCTTTAAAAAAAGATAGGGAAAAGAAGTTTATTTGGCTCATGGTTCTGGAGACTAGCAAGTCCAAGAGTATGACACTGACGTCTGGTGAAGGCCTTCATGCTTCATCATCTCATGGCAGAAGGTGGGAGGGTAGGAGTGAAAGAATAAGAGAGGGCCAAACTCATTTGTATAACTGCCCACTCACAATAACAAACCCATTTCCTCATGACCTAATTACCTCTTGAATGTCCCACCTCCTAAAACTATTGCATTGGGGATTGAGTTTCCAACACATCAACATTGGGAGGCACAGTCAGACCATAGCATTTTACCTCTGGCCCCTAAAGTGCGTATCTTTCTCATATGAAAATGCATTAACTCCACCCCAATAGCCCAAGAGCCTTAACTCATTCCAGCATCAACTCAAAAGTCCAAAGTCCAGAGTCTCAACTAAATCAGATATGCATGAACACAAGGTATGATTCACACTGAGGCAAATTTCTCTCCAGTTGTGACTCTATGAAATCAAAACAGATCATCTGCTTCTAATACACAATGGTGGGACTGTCATAGGCTAGACATTCCCATTCCAAAACGGAGAAATAAGCAAGAAGAAAAGGGTAACTGGTCCCAAGTAAGTCCAAAACTCAACAGAGAAAACAACAGTAGGTCTTAAAGCAGGAGAATAACTTCATTTTACTCCATGTTCAGCATCCTGGGCATACTGGGGTAGAGGTTGGGCCCCCAAGGTCTCTGGCAGCCCTGCCCCTATGGCTTTACTGGGCTCAGTTCATGCTTCAGATCCCTTGGGTTGGAGTTGCATGCCAGCAGCTCTCAGGCTGGTATTGCACTCTGGTAACTATGGTTCTGGGGTCTTGATGGTGGACTTACTCCAACAGCTCTACTAGGCATTACTCTAGTAGGGACTCTCTGAAGTGGCCTCATTTTCAGAGCTTTACTAGGCACTGCCTTAGTGGGGGCTCTCTGTAGTGGCTCTGCCCCTGTGACAAGTTTCTTCCTGGGCCCCCATGCTGCCCAATACACCTTTTGAAATCTAGTTGAAGGTCACCATGGCCTCATAGCTCATGTATTCTGTGTCTGCAGAGTCAGCACCACATGACCACTGTCAAGGCTCACACTGCTATGGGATCCTTGGGGTGTTGCTTTTCTAGCTGGAAACCTCTGTGGCCAGTGGTGCCTTTGCCTGAGTTTTGCTCTGGCATGCTGGGCTCATTCTTCCCACTCAGCCTGCCAGGCTACTCTCAGTTCATGACACCGGCCTGAATCCCACACCTGCCAAGGGTGAGCAAAGCATCAAGAAGTGTGTGAGTGAGCGAGCGTAGGGTCCAGCCACTTCACACAGAAAGGCATGCCAGTTACAGTGGGGTGGGAAGCTCCAGGTGCTGGCACGGGCACCAGCTCCCTGCAAGGCTGCAGCTGGATCAGGTGTACCGCAAGTAGCTTCCACAGCTGGCACCAAGGAACACAGTGGCACCCAGAAGCTTGGAGATGCCAGGAACCACAGATCCCCAAAGAGAGTATCACAGTCCTGGCTTGGGGAGCTCCTAGGTCTGGGCTTCCTGAAGGGCCGCAGCTCTTGTCTCCTTCTGTCTTCTCTCCTTCTTGTCACCCTCAACATGGTGAGCAAGGGGTGAATTTCAGCCCTGTTTGTGTTACAGCTCTTTCAGCTCTGCTATACAGCAGGCCCTGAGTTCTTGTCATGCATCCAGAAAAAATGAGATATGCAGACAAGTGGAGGGTGAGCAAGGTGAAGAGGTGCTTTACTGAGTGACAAAACAGCTCAGAGCTGACCTGCAATAGGTACCTCCTCTCACCAGGCAGGTCATCCTGAAGAGTGTTCAGCTCTCAGCAGAGAGGAGAACCACAGAACCACAGTTGGTAGCTCCTCTGCACAGGCAGGTCATCCAGATGTTTGTTTAGCTCTCAGCAAAGAGGAAACCCACAGTGGGTAGCTCCTCTCCACAGGCAGGTGGTCCTGTCATCTGCCTGAGTCCGCCTGAGTCCAGGGTTTTTATGGACTTCAAAGAGGAAGAAGTATGTGCTGATTGGTCCATGAATAGCCATGGGCTGGCCAGAAAAAGCACCATAAGTTCTCGCTCCAGTCCTCAAAACTGGCAACCTGGCCCCCAGGTATTAGGCTGTCCCAGGCCTGAAGTTGGAGTTTCACTAGGGACCCACCGCTTTCTGCCCAGGAGCCTTCTTCCTGCCACCACTAACCTGCTGTCCATGGTGTGCACAGTGCCCAGGCTCTTCATGCTGAGGGATGCCTGAAGGCCTGCCCAGAGACACCCTTACCACCCCCACCATCCTCCCAACTGTGCTCGTTGGCACCTAAAGTCTAGAGAGGGCCAAGGCAGCAGGGGGCTGGTATGTCAGTGCTGCCCCAAGTGTACACACACCCAGCTGGGTGGTGACAGCAGCCAGGCTTGGCCACAACTTTGCTCTGAAATCAAAGTGGGTTCCACGAGTGGGGAGAGGCCATGCAGCAGGAGCAGGCACTTCTGAGCCTGCAGGGGCAGCAGGGTTTCATGGGCCCCCAAGAATGCAGAGAGGCCTGAGTGCACAGCTGCTGCTGTGAGGCTGCAGCTGCACCAGGGATGGTGAAGCTCCTTCTTCTCCAACTTGGAAGGGGGCTGGGCTTCTGCCTGTTCCTAGCTCCTGCCAGCTCCATGGAGTGTGCAGTCCAAGTTGTGCCTCCCCAATTGCAGCCAGCATCATGGCAGTGGCCGCCACGGCCATCAACACCACTTTCACCCTCCAGAGCAACAACATGAGGTGCACCTGGGTCTGCTTTAGCCACAGGTGAGGTGACCAAGAAGCAGTGTGCCAGAATGTGGGGAGCAGAATCATGAGGTGGTCTTAAGCAGTGCATGCTGAAGTCCCATGGGCCACTTTCTGGATACCTTGCCCTGATTCACAGCCCTGTTCTGAAACTATAATGGGAGGAGCAGCCTACACAAAGATCTCTGAAATGCCTTCGGGGTCTTTCTACCATTGTCTTGATAAATAGTACCTGGTTGTCTTCTTTCTTTAGTAGTCTCTTTAGCAAAGGGTTGCTTGGCCACACCCTTGGTTTGTTCTTCTAAATGTGTCTTTTCATTTCTTACATGACTAAGTGGCTGAGAATTTTCTAAATCTTTTCATTTTAATTCTCTTTTAATTATAAGTTTCATCTTTAAGTAATTTTTCTCTATTTATAGCTTCCTATATGTGGTTAAAATGGCCACACATCTTTTTAAATATTTTGCTTAAAAATTTCTTCCTCCAGATATTCTAGTCCATTACTCTTAAATTCTACCTTTTATAAAGCCCTTGGGCAAGCTGTTGTAAGAAGGATCGCCTTTCCTCCAGTTTCCAATACCTCGTTCTTCATTTCCACCTGATACCTCATCAGAATGATCATTACTGTTCATATTTCTACCAATATTCTGATGACAATGACTTAAGTAATCTCCAAGAGATTTCACACTTTCCTACAGTGCTCTCTCTTCTGAGCTCTCACCAGAATTGCCCTTAGCACTCCATTCACAGCAACCTATGCATTTTCTAGCCTGTTCCCCCAAATTCTTCCAGCCTCTGTTCATGACATAGTTCCAAAGCTGCTTCCACATTTACAGATATTTATTATAACAGAAGCCCTACTTCTCAATGCCAGTTTTGTCTTGGTTCATTTTTTGCTGCTATAAGAGAATACCACAGACATATATAAGCAATAAAAGCTCATTCATGATTCTGGAGGCTGGGAAGTATGAGAACATGGTGCCAGAATTTAGTGAAGACCTTCTTGCTGAATCATCCTATCACAGAAGGTGGAAGGGCAAGAAAGGTTGAGAGCAAGAGCAGGCCAAATGTACTTTAAAAATAATCCACTTAATAACTAGCAACCCCCTGAATAACTAACTCACACTTGCAATAATGGCAGTAGAATTTGCAACAAGAAGCACCTATTTTGTCTCCGATAAATTTGATGGAGATATTCTGCTTTGTCTATTGGAAGCAAATGTCAGACATGAAAATGCTGTCTCCAGGACTTCCAGTTTCCTGTCGGAAATGTAAGGAATTTGGAAGTCTTCACTCCATTTTAACAAGTAAAAAGTTAAACAGGCTGTGCGCAGTGGCTCAGGCCTGTAATTCCAGCGGTTTGAGAGGCCAAGGTGGGCAGGTTACTTGAGGTCAGGAGTTGGAGACCAGCCTGGCCAGCATGGTGAAACTCCATCTCTACTGAAAATACAAAAATTAGCTGGGCATGATGGCAGGCACCTGTAGTCCGAGGTACTCAGGAAGCTGAGGCAGGGGAATTGCTTGAACTGAGTAGGCAGAAGTTGCAGTGAGCCAAGATCATGACACTGCATTCCAACCTAGGTGACACCGAGACTCAGTCTCAAAAAATAAAAAAATTTAAAGCCATCTGATCTTTGACAAACCTGAGAGAAACAAGAAATGGGGAAAGGATTCCCTATTTAATAAATGGTGCTG
>NW_012114699.1:1561296-1628374 GCF_000951035.1 Colobus angolensis palliatus | reverse complement strand
TTTTTTTTTTTTTTTTGTATTTTTAGAAAACCCATTGCTAGGCTAAGGAGTATTGATTCCATCTAGTTAAACATGTCAAGTGAGAGGAAGTGATCAATGGATTACTTCTTCAAAACATTTATCCCCCACAGTGGAATCCTCTGATTTGTATAACCTTAAAGAGCCAGGTACAGGAATTGGGAGAAGAATTTAAAATTTGAAATGTTCTTCTTTTTTCAACTCTGTTAATGAAAACTCTAGTTAATGCATGCAGTTTTCTGGGTCTCCTTCTCTACTTCCTTCCACCTTTTGTTGCTGCTGGGGCTGTGGGTTCCCTGAAGGAACATGAGATGGCCTTCCTCAGATATCTGGGTTTTAAATTCAGTTTGTATCTCTTAAGTGAAGTGGGTAGGGCCAAAAATGACTCACTGCCCAGTGGTGCCTGGAAACATTATCAGCAAAGGCATTCACCTAAGGAGAAAATAAACACAGAATTCTCATATGGGCCCCTCTTTCCAACCATCTCCTGGACTCTGGTAGCCTTTTCTGAGCCAGAGATCTCTCTAAAGTCACTTGCTGTCAGACCTTTTTGTCTCATATTTAGGAAAGGCTGAAGTTCTTTATAAATCCCAGATGGAACAGGAGGAAAACTACTTTGAATTGATCATTTCCATGATCTCTAAAATTTAAGAAACAGTATTTCTTAAGATTAAGGGATGTGAGCTTGTGACAGTTTCAATGTGGGACCAACTCAAGGGAAACTGATGACCAAAGTATCAAAACGCGTTCATTACAACGCAGTTTCACCTGGAGAGGGGGTGTCCCCCCGTAGTGCTTCTGCAGCAGAATTGCTTAGAAATTGCAGAGCATCCACAAGGCAAGTACCCCAGGCCATTGTGTCTGACTGTCTTTCAAATAGAGGAATGGCTAATTGTCACTTGCGGAGGGCAACTCCTGCACTGAGAACTGTGTGCGTATATGGATGGTATCGCTGAGACTCACAAGTATGCAAGACAGAAACTAGGCGCATTTTTTTCAGATTAGGAACCTGAGAATGGAAATAGACTGGGAAGGGGAGCAGGGGGAGATAGGGAGAGATTGGGCAATGGGTAAGAAGTTACAGTTAAATAGGAATAAACTCTGGTGCTCTGTTGCACAGTAGGGTGCCTGTGGTTGACAACATTGCATTGTCTATTTCAAAATAGCTAGAGGAGAGGCTTTTGAATGTTCTCACCACAAGGATATGATGAATATATGAGGTAATGGATATGATAAATACTCTGGTTTGATTATTACGTACGGTATGCCTGTATCAAAGCACCACATTGTACCTCATAAATATGTACAACTATCATGTGTCAATTAAAAATAAAATAAAATAAACTTTTATTGATAAAAGAATAAAAAATAGCATGTTTTGGCCACACTACTTGATAGGCATCATTTTAAAAACATAAGCGTATAAGACCGGGCATGGTGGCACATGCACCTGTACTCCCAGCTATTTAGGAGGCTGAGACAAGAGGACAGGTTGAGCCCAGGAGTTTAAGATCAGCCTGGGCAACATAGTGAGACCCTCATCTTAAAAAATATATAAATACTATAGATGATGTAAAAGGGTCACCTTTCCAAATGAGTCAAATTCTTCCTTAATTTAATGTATTCCTAGGTAGTAAGTTTTTAGAGAGCTAAATTAATTCCTTGCTATATCTTAGGATACCATTTATAAGTGTTCTCATGGGGGTTAGCTTCATTTTATGTACGCCTTTTTCCATGTGCTAATTTGTGTAGAGAGTTTATGTATTGTGGGAATTTAATTTATTCCTGCATTTTATCCAGGAAAATAGAGCCAGACGTTTTTGGACACTTGTTATTTGCTTTAAATAAGATATCAGGTTAAGATAAGAGAAATATATTGATTGGATATTGCATCTTCCTCTGGAGAACGTAAAACCTTTCATGTCCTACATCTCATCATGCCTTACAACTTTAGAACAGACTCTAATAAAAGGAAAATGTTTTGACTGTCAGTTTACTTGTAGATGGCAGGGATGGGAAGGTGCACTCAATTATACTAACAGACAATTAATCTAAATTCAAAGCGAAGGCTCCTGTTGTGGATCAGGGACCCCGAGTAAACATGCTTTCTAGGAGACTTCACCACCAGGTTCCAAGAGAGGTCACAGTACTCCTGCACTCCTGACGGCAGACCCTTGGATTCCATTGCAGGCAGTGACACACCAAGAGTAAGAGGAGCTGGCTGCAGCCCTGTCCACGTGTGTCTGCTGGCTCGCCCTTCTGTCTGGCATCTCCACGCCCCTCCTCTTCCGGACTCCCTTGCATGACCTTCCAAACAGAATGAGCTGTCCTTCCAAATATGACCCTAACTCATTCAACAGCTGGAGGCAAGAGCAAACTAGAGCTCATGCGAAGGGTATTAGCATTGAGTCTTTTTTTTTTTTTTTCCTTCTTTCTCTCAGACTAAAAGGTATTTGGAAAATTCATCTAAAAACTTAAAAAAAAAAAAATTCATTCATAAAAATAGCCAAAGGGTTTCTCAGAGAGTTTCCTTTTAGCAAGTCTCTTGGAAGGAATGAATGTCTACTTTATTATTTTTCCTGTCCCTGACCTCGGAGAGGATTAGAGGGTCTGGGCAAGGAGAGGAGCCTCACACCCAGCCACCCACACTTTTCCTTCTGATGAGCCCCACTGCCATGCCATGCTCTGTACAAGTTCTCTGGAAGAACATAAGAGCCAAATTATGTGCGAGGGAATGAGACCATGCTTTGAAGAGCCGGACTTCCTCCTTTTATTTGCCCTTGAAATTGTTTTCACTCTGATCTGCAAGTCAAAGAATTGATCTATTACACATTTAGGGACCTCAAAATCTGTTTGACTCTGTGCAAATAAGGTACAGCCCTGCCTTCTTCCTATAGTTTTCTTATCACTATGGGACTTGAAAAGGATTTAGTTCAACAACTGAGTCAACATGAGCTCACACAAAACAAATCATTTCACACCAATGTCATTTTCTTTCTTTCCTTCCCCCCGCCCCCCACTTTTTTATCTAAATAATTAGGTCAGGGAAATCCCACGTGCTTAGTATCATTTTGTCAGCAAGGTACATTACAAACTCTGGTCACAATAGAAAGTCGTTTAGTGAATTAATGTCAACTCTGGAAAAAGTGGCTAATGTGTCTTTGTGAGCTTGGTCCTTGCCTGTACACCTGCCTGAAGATCACAAGACTAAGAAGGACAGGTAACACATACTGAATAATGGAATCAGAGCTCAGCAATATCTCATAAGCCTGTCATATGAGCCAAACCCAATATAAAACAATTTAGCAATATTAAGTAATTATCACATTTTGTACTTCAATAAAAATAATATCATGACTTTGTGGTAGGAAAGACTAAGTTTAATATTGGTTAAAAATAGTTTAGAAACTGTATTTGTCTGTCTTCAATATGACGTTTCTTCCCAAATATCCCAAATAATCTGAATTAATAGTAGAAATAATATATACCATTTATTGAATACCTAGTATCTGCTAAAATAACAAACTTACAGTGAAGGTATAACTATTTCCATTTTACAGATGAAAAAAATGGAGGATATTAAGTAACCAACACTAAGTCAAAATGGCTAGCAAAGATCAAAACCAACATGTTAGCCAATGTTAGGCAGCTCAAGTCCTTTCCTCTGTGCCCGAAATGAAATTTTCCAAGAACTTTGCATTGGTTATTCATATCAAGTATAAAAAATGTTATTCATCTCAATGAACCAAAATTAAGTTAAGACACTTAAGGACTATCTAGAGGAAATTGACCAGGATAGGAAAGAGTCTGGAAGCCATGCAATAAAAGACACAAAGAGATGGTAAATATTTAACATGAAAAATAGAAGATTTGTGTGGGATTTGGAGATACCTTCAAATACTGAAGACCTGTGGTCAACTGGGGCAAATATTTTAACCCCAAATAAGTTCTCCAACAAGAAGAGTTTCATTACAAATAAGGGAAGAGAACGTGCCCGAAATGAGCATTTTCAGTCACTAGATGCAGAATTAGAGAGCCACCTGTGAGGGTTGTTATTGAGTGAAATTCTGACTTTGAAAACGTTTGGCCTATATGAGGGATTCTTAATCTGATATCCATGGAAGAACTTTAGGAAGTCTTTGAATCCCTGGAAATTACATGAAAAATTGTATATGTGTTTTTTTCCTTGGGAAATGGTGGATATATTTCTTCAGATCGTCAATGTAATTCTACAATATTGGTGAGCCAGTGAAATGAAATCACTTCCAATTCTACAATTCTGTTTTGTAAAAGTAGTCTTACCCTTCACAGAGGTGCACCCAAAAGAACCGTGTGATTGATCTAATGTTAGGGGTGAACGAGCATAAACAATTGAAGAAAACTTCAAGATTTTGAGCCTCATAACTAAGATGTTGATACAATTAAAAAAAAAAAAACTTTAATAAAAGAGAAGCAAATTTAGTGGAAGATAATTAAGTAGAAATAAATAGGCAAACTGAAGCCTGTCTAAGATTCCAGTACTGAGTGTACTGAGTACGTAATCCAAATATTCTGCTACATCATAGCAGAAAAATGCTGAAATCTAGGGATATATGCTGACTAGTAATTGAGTCTTACATAAATAATTTTTTTAAAGCCACTTGAAATGTAGAACCATAAAATGTTATAACACTAACTGTTCTAGAGACTACTTACTTCAATCTCCTAATGTTACAACTGAAGAAACTATGTCTCAGAAAAACTAAGAGACATATTCTCTACTCTGGGACCTTGTTCCCGATTCATGTCTCTGTCTGCAAATTTAAGGGAAAAAAATCTAAAACATTCAAATCTGGAATAAACCTATGTATTTTTCAGGAAGAAAATATATAAAAAAAAAAAAACTAGTCTTAACTACATATAATACACAAAGGTCCACTTTGTTATGGTATAAGGCAAGACCATAAGGAGGTCTTATGCCTCCTTATGAGGCATAAGACTGTCCCTTAGGAGTTTGAAAGTATGAATTCCACACTTCAGCATGCTCTGGGATGTTTTCACAGTATTTTTAACATTGGTCCTCATCGTCTTAATTTACCTCTGGAAATTTCCATGGATGCTTAAACTATGAAGAACAGAGAAGCACATAGCTGTGTTATTTAGAGTTGGTGAATTAGGTTCCGCAAGTCTTTTGGTTTGCTTTTAGATGTTGTCTTGTCAGTTTCTAAGATCAGAGGGAGACCAGCTCCAAGAGTGCTCATGCATGCATCAGTGGTCTTCTATACCATCTGACGAAAATATTCATTCTGTGTCTCAAAAGGATATTCCAGATCCAGTTCTGAGTCAGCAGGTCTTTGGGGTGTGTGTGTGTGTGTGTGTGTGTGTGTGTATAAATTTTTCTACTGCTTCATTTTTTAAAATCCATCTGACAAGGTCAAGGTGGGGTTGAGACAAGAAAAATTTGGAACTAGTACCATTTGAGACTTATTTCCTTAAAAAAGAAACTTTTTTAATAATCTGAAAGTTTACATAATTTTGACATGCAAGTTATACACGTGTGTGTGTATGTGTGCATGCTTGTGTGTATGTTCATTTTTTTAAAGAGATTCAAACTAAGTAAAATTTTGATTGGGGGTGTTGCTGAAATGACTAGAGTGTCAGCTGTTATAACTTCAGCTTTAAACACTAAACTGAAACATGGCCTTCATGTTCCAATTCATACTGAAGCTTTATAATATATGGCCTCAGAGTAGAAGTATAATGATCTCTTGGGAGAGGCAAGATCCAATTAAAATTCAGTTTGCTGTCTTTTGGAAAGATATAAGCAGTTATATATCCTTTGAGAGGTCTTAAGAAATACACACCTGAGCTTTAAATGGCTACTCATTTGACTGTGAAGTTGAATTTCAATTCATCTGGGAGTCAGAGCACAAGAAAGAATTCAAATAACAACACTCTGATATTTCCTGGTGTGTTACCAGGGAGAAAAGAGCTCCTGGAAAATGAATGCCTTACACATTTGCAGATATTACCAACCACTTATAAAAACAAGGCTATTGTTATGCATAAAAGTCATTCCTTTTAGGGGAAGCCTAAGAGTGAATTGAAATGTGGCTGACATTTCTACCACAAGATAAAATGTTTTTTTAATATCATGTTTAAGTTCTCTTAGTTAAAAAAAGAAGAAGAAAGAAAGAAAAATATCTGCAATCCAGTATTCAGAAGCAATTCCAGACACTTCACCCATGAAATAACTCACTGGAAGACATTACATTTCTAAATACAAAAGCTATTAGCAGCCTTTTCTAATTCTCTTTTAGTTCAGTAAGGGAATTATTGACAGTATTTTGCAATCCCACATGTTTTTAAAAGTCAAAATACATAGTACCTTGAACAGAAAACATATGAACGCTTTCTGTTTAATTTGTTAGTTCACGACTAAGATGAAACAGTCCAACATGTACAAGAACCCCCATTTCACTCTGATGTTCTTTTGGTTACTTCTTTTTTAAAACAAAGGTTTGATGTATTTTTAAAAATATAAAAAGAAAAAGGCACTATATTGCCTCAGAGCTATTCCATCTCACTGCCTCACTTTAAATTCTGATTGGCTGTAATGAGACCACAGACAGATTGATGAAATAAGATCAATGGGTTTATTATACATCCATATTTAGGTACTAAATAGCATTGTATTTGGGGTGATTTAGTTATACAGCTCATTTATTTCTTCAACAAATTTGTTGAATAGCAGTATTAGTTAAGGCAATGCAAGCTGATGTCATAAATAAACCCCCAAATCACAATGGCCTAAAAAAAAAAAAAAAAATTAAAAGTTAAATAAACTGAAAAATTAATAACTCTTCTTAAATCTGTCAAAGAACTGTTACCTCAAAAATTGGAGACATGAACAAGTAGATACCAAGAATCACAACTTACTGAGCAGAAACCCAACAGCAGAAAGTTCTGCAGGGTAGAAAACTCTAAACAATAATGGAAAACATTGCTGGAGGCTCAGGTAAACAAGCCTAAGAGATAAAAACTTCATCAGGATCCAGTCATGAGGGACCTTCACACTTTGGTTAGTTTCACCTCCAGGGGCTCTACTAGATCTTCACAGTGTGTATCAAAGAAAAATCCCTTCCTGCTTCCAGCAGGCAGAGGGAAATACATTAGATTCTTCTTAATAAAGCCTGCCCTCAGGAGAAATTACTTAACCAGAGGCTAGCCTGCAAGAGTTTTAACAGACCCTAACAAACCTGAGAGAAGAGAAACACCAAACTCTAGCCCCCTCTAGCTTTCCACCTAGGGGAAGGGAAATAAACAACTCCTGCCCCCTCCAGTCGTCCTATCCCACTTAAGAAAGGAAAAACTGACAAGCACTGGTGAAGTTCATAGCCCAGGGCTACAGGAACATTGAAACAATAAGACCTAAAAACAGGACTATAAAACGCTTTCCCTCCCTTCACATCTTACAAATACATTACAAATGGTCTATTTATAGAATTCCCTATTACCCATTACACCATGTCCACCTTTTAAGAAAAAATTAAAAGGCATATTGATATGGTTTGGCTGTGTCTCCACCCAAATCTCATCTTGACTTGCAGCTCTCATAATTCCTTCATGTTGTGGGAGGGACCCAGTGGGAGAGAATTGAATCATGGGGGGTAGTTTCTGTTATACTGTTATCATGGTAGTGAATAAGTCTCAGGAGATCTGATGGTTATATAAGGGAAAACTCCTTTCACTTGGCTGTCATTCTTCCCTTATTTGCCATCACGTGAGACATGCCTTTCATTCTGCCATGATTGTGAGGCCTCCCCAGCCAGGTGGACTTGTGAATCCATTAAACTTCTTTCTTTTGTAAATTGCCCAGTCTCAGGTGTGTCTTTATCAGCAGTATGAAAACAGACTAATACACATACTAAACAGCAAAACAAGACAAAACAAACAGACAAACAAAAAAAATAGTTTGATGAGCCAGAGCCAGTAACAAAATTTGATTGGTAGAGAAGTTGCAATGATCAGACCAGAAATTTTTTAAACTATGATTAATATGCTAAGGGCTTTAGGGCAAAAAGTAGACAACATGCAAGAAAAGATAAGTAATATCAGCAGAGAAGTGGAAACTATATGAAATAATCAAGAAGAAATGATACAGAGTGAAGACATTGTATCAGGAATAAAGAATGGTTTTGATGGGCTCATTAGTAAACTGGATGTGGCTGAGGAATGAGTCTCTGAACTTGAATATATGATAATAGAAACTTTTTTTTTTTTTGAGGCGGAGTCTCGCTCTGT
The DNA here is from genome assembly GCF_000951035.1 of Colobus angolensis palliatus. Lineage (NCBI taxonomy): Eukaryota > Metazoa > Chordata > Mammalia > Primates > Cercopithecidae > Colobus > Colobus angolensis. Next base: position 1,620,073 of record NW_012114699.1, on the reverse strand, counting down.
TGCCTGGACTGGAGTGCAGTGGCCGGATCTCAGCTCACTGCAAGCTCCGCCTCCTGGGTTTACGCCATTCTCCTGCCTCAGCCTCCCAAGTAGCTGGGACTACAGGCGCCCACCACCTCGCCCGGCTAGTTTTTGTATTTTTAGTAGAGATGGGGTTTCACTGTGATAGCCAGGATGGTCTCGATCTCCTGACCTCGTGATCCGCCCGTCTCGGCCTCCCAAAGTGCTGGGATTACAGGCTTGAGCCACTGCGCCCGGCCGATAATAGAAACTTTTAAAACTGAAAAACAAAAAGAAACCATAGGGAAAAACAAAACACAACAGGCTATCCAAGAACTATGGGAAACTACAAAAGAGATAGCATACAAATAATAGGAATACCAGAAAAAGAGAAAGGAACAGAAGAAATATCTGAAGCAATGACTGAGAATTTCCCCCAAATTAATGTCAGACATCAAACCACAGATGCTGGAAGCTCAGAGAACAGAAAACAGGATAAAATACTAAAAATCACTATACCAAGGCAGATTATATCCAAATTTCAAAAGTACAGAAGATCATGAAAAAAAATCTTGAAAGGAGTCAGAGGGAAAAACACTTTACAGAGAAGCAGATACAAGAATTATACCTGAGTTCTTTATAGAAAGTATGTGATATGGTTTGGTTCTGTGTCCCCACCCAAGTCTCGCCTTGGATTGTAATCCCCATAATCCCTACGTGTCAAGGGCAGGATCGAGTGGAGATAATTGGATCATGGGTGTGGTTTTCCCCATGCTGTTCTAATGATAGTGAGTTCTCAAAAGATCTGATGGTTTTATAAATGCACTCACTTGGTCTTGCTGCCCTGTGTAGAAGGTCCCTGCTTCTCCTTTGCCTTTTGCCATGATTGTAAGTTTCCTGAAGCCTCCCCAGCAATGCCACACTGTGAGTCAATTAAACCTCTCTTCTTTATAAATTGTTGAGTCTCACGTATTTCTTTATGGCAGTGTGACAGCAGACTAATACAGTAAATTGGTATTGGAAGTGGTACCAATTTTAGGTGCTGTAAAAATACCTGAAAATGTAGAAGCAAATTTGGAACTGAGTAACAGGCCAAGGTTGGAACAGTTTGGAAGGCTGAGAAGAAGACAGGAAGATGTGGGAAAGTTTGGAACTTCCTGGACACTTGTTGAATGGCTTTGACCAAAATGCTGATAGTGATACTGACAATGGAGTCCAGGCTAAGGTCGTCTCTGATGGAGAGGAGGAACTTGTTGGGAACTGGAATAAAGGTGACTCTTGCTGTGCTTTAGCAAAGAGACTGATGGCATTTTGTCCCTGCCCTACAGATCTGTGGAACTTTGAACTTGAGAGAGATGATTTAGGGTATCTGGCGGAAGAAATTTGTAAGCAGCAAAGCATTCAAGATATGGCTTGGGTGCTTGTAAAAGCATTTAGTTTTATGGATTCACAAAGATATGGCTTGGAATTGGAACTTATGTTTTAAAGGGAAGCAGAGCATAAAAATTTGGAAAATTTGCAGCCTGATGATGTGATAAAAAAAAACTCATTTACTGAGGAGAAATTCAAACAGGCTTCAGAAACCTGCATAAGTAATGACAGTCAAATGTTAATTTCCAAGATAATGGGGAAAATGTCTCCAGGACATGTCAGAGGTCTTCATGGCAGCCCCTCCCATCACAGGCCCTGAGGCCTAGGATGAAAAAATGGTTTCATGGGCAGGTCCCAGAGCCTTGCTTCTTTGTGCAGTCTCAAGACTTGGTGTCCTGCATTCCAGCTGTTGCTAAAGGGGGCCAAAATAGAGTTCAAGCCATTACTTCTAGAGCAGGCAAGGTCCAAGCCTTGGTGACTTACACATGGTGTTAGGCCTGTGGGTTCACAGAAGTCAAGAATCAAGGTTTGGGAACCTCTGCTTAGATTTCAGTGGACTTGACTTGTTTTGGATGAGACTTTGGACTGTGAACTTTTGAGTGAATCCTGAAATAATTAAGACTTTAAGGGACGGTTAGAAAGGCAGCAGATTTCAAAATATGAGATTTGGGAGGGTCCAGGGGTGGGATATATGGTTTGCCCCTTTGTCCCCATCCAAATATCACCTTGAATTGTAAACTCCATAATCCCCACGTGTCAAGGGCAGGACCAGGCAGAGGTATCTGAATCATAGGGGTGATTTCCCTCATGCAGTTCTCATGATAATGAGTGAGTTCTCATGAAATCTGATCATTTTATGAGCATCTGGCATTTTCCCTGCTTGCACTCACTCTTTCCTCCTTTGCCCTACACCATGATTGTAAGTTTCCTGAGGCCTCCCCAGCAATGCAAAACTGTGAGTCAATTAAAACTCTTTCCTTTATAAATTACTGAGTCTCAAGTATTTCTTAATAGCAGTGTGAGAAAGTACTAATACAGTATGCAAGCAAGATCAGAATGGAGTGAAATATTCAAAATGTTGAGAGACAAAAACATCAACCTAGAATCTTGTATGCTGTGCAGTTATCCTTCAAAACTGACAGAGAAATAAAGACTTCTTTGATAAATAAAAGCTGAGAGACTTTGCCAGTAAATCTATCTTTCAAAACATGTTAAAAGTTCTCCAGAGAAAAGACAAACAATACATGTCAGAAACTCAAATCTACATAAAGCAAGAAAAATGTCACAGAATAAATAAATGAAGGCTAAATAACCTTGTTTAAATTGACCTAACAGATAGTTTGTCCAAAATAATAATAGAAATAATGTACTCAATATATATAGGATATATATGTTTACATATGCTTATTGTAAGTAAAATAAATTACAAAAGTAGCACAAGGAACAGTAGCGAGGAATTGGAAATATTTTTTATTATGATACTATTGCTACCTGTGAATTGTGATATTGATATTTGAAGGTTGACTTGGATTAGTGGTAAATGTATGTTGCAAACTCTAGGCAACCACCAAAACAAATACATAGGAATTTACATGCTAATACAGGAAAGAAAGTAGAATTATATAACATGTTCAATAAAAAACACGAAAGCAGAAACATTATGGAAGACAAAAACAGGAAACAAGGGCAACAAATAAAAAACAGTAACAAATATGGCAGATATCAGTCCAACTATATCAACAATTATCTTAACTGTCAATGGCCTAAATATACCAATTAAAAGAGATTGTCAGAGTGGATCACAAACAACACTCAACTATACATTATCTCTAAGAAAACCACCTTAAATATTAAAGACACATTTATATTGAAAGTAGAGGGATCAAATGTCCTACAAAGTCCCAGAAAAAAATAAAAATAAATAAAATTTGAGGGAAAGATATACCTTTTTAACACTAATCAAAAGAAAGTGGGAGTAGCTGTTTTTTTCTTCTCATTTTTCAAGTCTCAAGAGGGTAACTATTTTAATTTTGGACACAGCAGACTTTAGAGCAGGGAAAGTTTTCAAGGATAAATAGGAGCATTTCATAATGATAAATAACACCATCAATGAACAGGATATAATTGACATCTATCGATCACTTCATTTAACATCAGCATAATACAAATTCTTCTCAAGCTCACATGACACATTCATCAAGATAGACCATATTCTGGCCATAAAACATAACAAATGTAAAAGAATTGAAATTATGTAATGTCTGTTCTCAGACCACACTGGAATTACAAATCAGTAACAAAATGAAAGCTGAAAAATTCCAAAATATTGGAGACTGAACAATGTACTTCTAAATAAGACATGAGTCAAAGAAGAAATCTCAAACAAATTTTAAAATAGTTGAACTAATTGAAAATGGAAATACAGCTTGCCAAAATTTGTAGGATATTGTGAAAGCAGTGTTTATAGATAAATCTATAGCACTGAATGTATATATTAGGAAAACAGAAAGATATAAAACCAATCACCTATGTTTCCACCATAGGAAACTAGAAAAAGAAGAGCTAATTAAATCCAACATATGCAGAAGTAAAGAAAAATTAAAAATTAGATCAGAAATTAATGAAATTGAAAACAGGAAATCAACAGAGAAAATCAACAAAATCAAAAACTGGCTCATTGAAAAGATCAATAACATCAATAAGCCCATAGCCAGGCTAAGAGAAAAGATACAAATTACAAATATTATAAATGAAAGAGGAGACATTACTGCAGATCTCCTGAAAAACAAAAGGATAATAAAGGAGTATTATGATTTGATTACCTAGATAAAGTGGAACAATTCCTTGAAAGACACAATCTGCCAAAACTCACACAAACAAGAAAAGACAATATGAATAGGCTTATATCTGTTAAAGAAATTTAATCGATAATTAAAAACCATTTGAAACAGCACCAGGCCTAGATAAGTTCAGTGGTGAATTCTACCAAGCATTTTACATACACATATAAATTATATATATATATAACTTCTCTGCAATCTACCTCAAAAGATGAAAGCAGAGGGAATATTCCTTTTTCTATGATGTCAAAATTAACTGAATACTAAAATCAGACAAAGACATTACAAGAAAACTATAAACAAATATCTCTCATAAACACAGATACAGAAAGGCTCAATAAAATACTAAGAAGTGATTCTAACAACATGTAAAACTACATATGCCACAAACAAGTGGGATTTGTCCCAGGTATAAAAGGTCAGCTTGACATTTAAAAATCAATTAACTTACTACACAGCATCAACAGATTGAAAAAGAAAAATAAAATGATCATATGTATAGATGCAGAAGAAACATTTGACAAAGTTCAATGCCCATTAATGATAAAAGCCTTCAACAAACTACAAATGGGAATGGGGACATACTCAACTTTATAAACAACCTCTACAAAAATCCTCAGCTATCATCGTACTTGTTGGTGAGAAACGTTAAGCTTTCCAACTAAGATAATGAATAAGACAAGGATTTTCTCTCTTACCACTGCTTTTCAATATCATGCAGAAAGTCATAGCTAACACAATAAAACAAGAAAAGAAAAGAAAATATATACAAATTGTGATGGAAGAAATAAAATTGTTTTTGTTCACAGACAACATGATCATCTGTGTAGAAAATCTGAATCATAAAAAAACCTGGAACTAATAATCAATTTTAGCAATGCTGCAGGATATGAGGTTAACACAGAAAAGTCACTTTTCTGCATACAAACAATGAACAAGAGAAATTTGAAATTAAAAACACATTGCCACTTACATTAGCATCCCTAAAAAAAGAAATACTTCATATAAACCTAACAAAATATGTACAAGATCTGTAAGAAGAAAACTACAAAAATGTCATGAAAGATATCAAAGAAGAACCTTAAAAATTGAGAGCTATTTTATTTTCATAAGTAGGAAGACTCAATATTGTCAAGATGCCAGTTCTTTTCAACTCAATCTATATATTCAATGCTATACGAGTCAAAATGTCATCAAGATATTTTGTGGATATTGACAAACTTATTCTAAAGTTTACATTGGGAGATCATATACTCTGATAGCTTTTCCATATAAACCTTAGAATAGCCATCCCAATATTGAAGAAGAAAACAATCAGGGGTCTGACACTACCCGACTTTGAAACTTACTATAAAGCTACAGTAATAAAAACAGTGTCGTCTTAGTGAAAGAATGGACAAATAAATCAAAGGAACAGAATAAAGAACCCAGGAACTGACCCACATAAATATAATCACCTGATTTTTGACAAAGTAGCAAAAGCAATACAATTAAGAAAAGACAGTCTTTTCAACAAATGGTGATGAAACAATTGGATATCTATATGCAAAAAGGTGAATTTAGACCCAGACCTTGTGCCCTTCACAAACTTTAACTCAAATGGATCATAGAGCTAAATGTAAAATGTAAAGCTTAGAACTCCTAGAAGATCACTTAGGAGAAAAACTAGATAACCTTGGATATGATGACAACTTTTTAGATACAACATCAAAGGCATGATCCATGAAACAAAAAATTAATAAGCTAGACTTCATTAAAATTAAAAACTTATGCTCTGCAAAAGACAAAGCCAAGAGAATGAAAAGACAAACTATAGATAGGAAGAAAATATTTTCAAAAGACACACCCGATAAGAATATATTCAAAATATATAAAGAACTCTTAAAATTCAAGAATAAGAAATTAAAAGCCTGATTAAAAATGGGTAACAGACCTGAACATATACCTCAACAAAAAGATAAACAGATAACAAGTAAGCATGTGAAAATATTTCAATATAATATGTCATCAGAAAAATGCAAATTATAACAGTACTGAGAGACCACTACATTACCTATTAGAATGGCCAAAACCCCAAACACTGACAACATAAAATGCTGTCAGTGGATCTGCCATTCTAGTGTGGGGAGGGCATTGGCCCTCTTTTCACAATTTCACTAGGCAGTGCACCAGTGGGAACTCTGGGTCTCTCCCACTAGACATGGGATTATGAGAACTACAATTCAAGGTGAGATTTGTGTGGGGACAAAGCCAACCATATTATTTCAACACTGACCTCTCCCAAATCTCATGTCCTCACATTTCAAAACACAATCCTGCCTTCCCAACAGTCCCCTAAAGCCTTAACTCATTCCATCATCAACCCAAAAGTCCAAGTCCAAAGAAGGTCATTATATAATAGTAATAAAAGGGTCAATTCAGTGAGAGGATATAACAATTATAAATATATGTGCACCCAACACTGGAGCATGCAGATATGTAAAGCAAATAGTATTAGAGCTAAAGAGAGAGATAGACCACAATAAAATAGTAGCTGGAGAATTCAGCACTCCTCTTTCAGCATTTAATAGATCTCCCAGACAGAAAATCAACAAAGAAACATCCGACTTAATCTGCACTAGAGACCAAATGGATCTAATAGATATTTACAGAACATTGCATCCAATGGTTGCTGAATACATATTTTTGTCCTCAGCACATGGATCATTCTCAAGGATAGATCATATATTAGGTCACAAAACAAATCTTAAATCATTCAAAAAATGAGATTACATCAAGCATCTTCTCTGAACACAATGGAATAAAACTACAAATCAATAACAAGAGAAATTTTGGAAAGTATACAAGCACATGGAAATTAAATAATATGCTCCTGAATGACCAGTGGGTCGATGAGGAAATTGAGAAGAAAATGGAAAAATTTCTTGAAACAAATGATAATGGAAACATAATATACCAACACCTATGGGATACAGTGAAAGCAATACTAAGGGGGAAGTTTATAGTTGTAAGTGCTTACATCAAAAAAGAAGAAAAGCTTCAAAAACAAACCTAATGGTGCATCTTAAAGAACCAGAAAAGCAAGAGCAAACCAAATCCAAAATTAGTGAAGACGTGAAATAACAAACATCAAAGCACAAATAAATAATTATGAAATGAAGAAAACAATACAAAATATCAATAAAATATAAAGTTTGTTTTCTGAAAAGATAAACAAAATTGACAATTCTTTAGCCAGACTAAGAAAAAAACAGAGATGATCCAAATCAATAAAATCACAGATGAAAAAGGAGACATTACATCTGATACACAGAAATTCGAAGGAATATTAGTGGCTACTATGAGCAACTGCATGCTATTAAATTGGAAAATATAGAAGAAATAGACAAATTCCTAGACACATACAGTCTACCAAGATTGAACCATGAGGAAATTCAAAAGCTGAACAGACAAATAAGAAATAACAAGATCAAAGTTGTAATAAAAATTGTTCAAGTAAAGCCTGAAACTCAATGGCTTCACTGCTGAAATCTACCAAACACATAAAAAAGAACTAATATCAATTCTACTCAAACTATTCCAAAAAATAGAGAAGTAAGGAATACTTTCAAACTTATTCTGTGAGGCCATTATTATCCTCATACCAAAACCAAAGACATATCAAAGAAAGAAAACTGCAGGTCAATATCTCTGATGAATATTGATGCAAAAATCCTCAACAAAATACAGTAAGCCATATTCAGCAATATGTGAGAAAGATCATTCATCTTTTTTTTTTTTTTTTTGAGCCGGAGTCTCGCTCTGTCGCCTGGGCGAGAGTGCAGTGGCCGGATCTCAGCTCACTGCAAGCTCTGCCTCCTGGGTTTACGCCATTCTCCTGCCTCAGCCTCCCGAGCAGCTGGGACTACAGGCGCCCGCCACCTCGCCCGGCTAGATTTTTGTATTTTTTAGTAGAGACAGTTTTTGTATTTTTTACCAGAGACCTGGTAACATGGTTTCACCGTGTTAGCCAGGATGGTCTCGATCTCCTGACCTTGTGATCCACCCGTCTCGGCCTCCCAAAGTGCTGGGATTACAGGCTTGAGCCACCGCGCCCGGCCCCAAGATCATTCATCTTGACCAAGTGGGATTTATCCCTGGGATGCAAAGATAATTCAATATATGCAAATCAAGCAATGTGATACATCGTATCAACAGAATAAATGACAATATGGTCAAATCAATAGATGCTAAAATTCATAAGAAGACCTTTGATAGTTGATCAAAATTGGTGCTTTTTCTACTATTATTAATAAGTAAGAATAAAACATGACTGCATAATAAACACATTTATTGTTTGTCACACTGCTATAAATCTCTGCCCTACAATCACATAAATTTGCATAAATTATATTTCATATTTTTCCATAAAAAATGTTTAAACAGTTCTTTTATAATCACATTATTAAGTGTAGTACTAACTGTAGAGAACATTTGAGTAGACTCAGGAGAACTTAATCCTCTTTTTATAATTTTATACATTTAATGATGGGAAGACTTTTGCATAGATGGGTTTTTAGCTTTGTACATTTCAGATCTTGCTTCTGCTCTACTATCTTCGTATTTCCAGTGCTGGAAGCTGTAGCTGTTGTTCATATCACAGTGTGACTCCAGGTCTTAATCTTCATGTTGTACGCACAGAAGGTGGTAGGAGTATTTGTGGAAGCCATTCCTACTCTGGGGCAGGTAGTAATAACTATACATGAATGTGACTGTGGATCACACAAATATATCCTATGAAGTCAGACTAAATAATTTCCAGCTGAACTTCTTCTGAGCCAGATCCCTAATGTTCCTGTTGTCACTTGAGTCCCATTCTGTGCAAGGAAGAGTGGGTGGGGAGAAAATTAAAAAGAGATATTGGTTAAAAATATATTTGTATTAGTCTGTTTTCATGCTGGTGATAAAGAAATACCCAAGACTTGGAAAAAAACGAGGTTTAATGGACTCACAGCTCCACATGGCTGGGGAGACCTCACAATAATGGTGGAAGGCAATGAATAGCAGCAGCCAAAAAGAGAGCTTGTACAGGAGAACTCCCCCTTATAAAACCATCAGATCTCCTGAGACTTATTCACTGTCACAAGAACAGCATGGGAAAGACCTGCCCCCATGATTCAATTACCTCCCACTGGGTGCCTCCCACAACACTTGGGAATTTAAGATGATATTTGGGTGGGGACACAGCCAAACCATATTATTCTGTCCCTGGCCCCTCCTAAATCTCATGTCCTCACATTTCAAAACCAATCATGCCTTCCCAACAGTCCCCCAAAGTCTTAACTCATTTCAGTATTAACTCAGAAGTCCACAGCCAAAAGTCTCAACTGAGACAAGGCAAGTTCCTTCCACCTATGAGCGTGTAAAATCAAAAGCAAGTTAGTTACTTCCTAGATACAGTGAGGATATAGACATTCAATAAATACAGCCATTCCAAATAGGAGAAATTGGCCAAAACAAAGGGGCCACAGGCCCCATGCAAGTCGGAAATCCAGCAGAGTCATCACATCTTAAAGCCCCAAAATGATCTCCTTTGACTCCATGTCTCACATCCAGGTCATGCTGCTGCAAGAGGTAGATTTCCATGGTCTTGGGCAGCTCCACCCCTGTGGCTTTGCAGGGTACAGCCTTCCTCCCAGCTGCCTTCCCCAGCTGGTGTTGAGTGTCTGTGGCTTTTTCAGGAGCACAGTGCAAGCTATCAGTGGATCTGCCATTCTGGGGTCCAGAGAATGGTGGGCCTCCTCTCATAGCTCCACTAGGTTGTGTCCCAGTAGGAATTTTGTGTGGGGGCTCTGACCCCACATTTCCCTTCTACACTGCCCTAGCAGAGGTCCTCCATGAGGTCCCTACTCCTGCAGCAAACTTCTATCTGGGCATACAGGAGTTTCCATACATCCTCTAAAATCCAAGCAGAGGTGGCCAAACCCCCATTCTCGACTTCTGTGCACTTGCAGGCTCAACACCACATGGAAGCTTCTAAGGCTTGGGGCTTGCACCCTCTGAGGCCATGGCCTGAGCTCTACATTAGCCCCTTTTAGCCCTGGCTGGAGCATCTGGGATGCAGGGCACCAAGTCCCTAGGCTGCACACAGCATAGGGACCCTGGGTCCAGCCCATGAAACCATTTTTTCCTCCTAGGCCTCTGGACCTGTGATGGGAGGAGCTGTCCTGAAGACCTCTGACATACCCTCTAGGCATTTTCCCCATTGCCTTAGGAATTAACATTCTGCTCCTAATTACTTATGCAAATTTCTGCAGCTGACTTGAATTTCTCAGAAAATCAGTTTTTCTTTTCTATTGCATTGTGAGGCTGCAAATTTCCCAGACTTTTATGCTCTGCTTCCCTTATAAAACTGAATGACTTTAACATCACCTAAGTCACCTCTTGAATGCTTTGCTGCTTAGAAATTTTTTCCAACAGATACCCTAAATCATCTTTCTCAAGTTCAAAGTTTCACAAATCCCTAGGGCAGGGGCAAAATGCCACCAGTCTCTGCTAAAACATAAAAAGAGTCACCTTTGCTCCAGTTTCCACCAAGTTCCTCATCTCTATCTGGGACCACTCAGCCCAGATTTCGTTGTCCATATCATTATCAGCATTTTGGTCAAAGCCATTCAACAAGTCTCTGGGGAGTTCCAAACTTTCCTGCATTTTCCTTTCTTCTTCTGAGCCCTCTAGACTGTTCCAACCTCTGCCTGTTATCCAGTTCCAAAGTCACTTCCACATTTTTAGGTATCTTTTCAGCAGTGCTACACTCTACTGGTACCAATTTACTGTATTAGTTCATGTTCATGCTGCTGATAAAGATATACCCAAGACTGGGAAGAAAAGAGGCTTAATGAACTCACAGTTCCACATGGCTGGGGAAGCCTCACAATCATGGTAGAAGACAAGGAGGAGCAAGTCACGTCTTACATGAATGGCAGCAGGCAAAAAGAGAACTTGCGCAGGGGAACTCCCCCTTAGAAAACCATCAGATCTTGTATGACTTATTCACTATCATGAGAACAGCATAGGAAAGACTGGCCCCCATGATTCTATTACCTCCCACTGGGACCTTCCCACGATCCATGGGAATTCAAGATGATATTTTGGTGGGCACAGCCAAACCACAACAATCTTAGTTTTACAAATTTTGCAAAACCATGTGATGATGAAAATATATCACTAGTGCTCTGTTGTGCATTAGGGTGTACCCTAATCCAATGTGATTAATGTCCTTGTAAGAATAGGATATTAGGACACAGCCACACACAGAGGGAAAATCATGTGAAGACACACAGAAAAGATGACTATCTACAAGCCAAGGAGTGAGACCTTAGACAAAAACCAACCCTGCTGACCTCTTTATCTTGGACTTCCAGCCTCCAAAATTGTGGGACAATACAACCAGTCTGTGTTGCTTTGTCATGGAAGCCATAGCAATTAACATAGTCCCATTAGGGTCTTTTGAGGGACCCATTCTAGTAAGGGTTTCCTGAATCTTAAGCTTCATTAGTCATCGTAAATCCATCTCTATCTGTACCACACAGTTTGTCACTTAATTTTGTTCTATCTTGTATCACTAATTTATCATTCTCTCCAATTTTATTTTAATTGCCTTGAGGATATTGACAGTTTTCCAAGTCTTCAACATTCACTCCCACCCATGTTTTAACCCTCTAATATCCCAAGATAGGATTAGATACCGTCTGTATCTATTAAATAACATTTATTGAATTATTCATCACATCTATATGTAATCTCACCTGGAGTTATTAAAGGTTTATTAAAGAGAGTCTTTGTCATCTCCATAATATTAAATACTCTTCTGTGAGTCATGTCTATTTTCGCAGTACAGATTTTCACATAAATACTTCTGTTGAAAGCCAGAGTAAGTTTAGTATAATAGCAAGTGCTATCATAGGCTAAAATTAATATGCATGTATATAATACTAAATATCAGGTATCAAATAATTATTTATTAATAACCAGAAACCAGGAAACTAATTTATATCTAGGAAGCACATAAATATTATGAAAAGAAAACTACAGTAAGTGATCAAATAAGTATAGAGAGTCATCAACTTCATTATTGTTGAGGTCATGTACTACTCAAATTAATAAGTTGTTAACACAGTATCCCAAGAGTGTTATCCTCACCCCACCTAATTCACAGAATCTGAGTATGAAAAGCAATTTTATATATGCAGAATCCTACTTTCACTTTTTCACATTTCATGATCTTGGAGGGTGCATGTAAACAAGGATTGAATTTAGAAAATAACTAATGCATGTGTAGATCTAAAAGTAACTAGAAACATCCTAAATCCTGTCCATTTGTAATGTGTTGCTACAAAATTTGTTCTTTTTACTGGCGAACTTTTAAACTTAGTTTTATTTCTATTTGCTGTTGTTAAAAATTACTGTTGATTTAACTATTTTCCAGATTAATAATTTAACAGGCTTTACTCATAATTTATTGAATAAAACATACAGAGATGTGAAAGAAAATTAGTATTATTTTCATAGTGATTTACTTGATTCCACTGACTGTTTCCCTGTTTCCTAGGTATGATCTATGAAACATAGTTTAAAATATCTAGATACACATGCAAACTCCAAACTGCTCATGGTAAGCCCCAGATAGACTTTTTTATGGCTAAATAAACATAATGCCACAATCGAGTAAGCCAGTCTGTTTTTTCTGAAACTGAAATGTTGACTGTCAAAAATGCTAGACATGGCCATAGTGAAGGTGTCATCATATTACAATAATTATTGTATTATTATATATTATATTATTGATAGGGACAGGAGGCAGAAAAATTCTAGGCAGAAAAGGGTAGGGCCCTTGGAGAAGCCCCACCCTCGAGCCTGGAACCGTGGCCCAAAGTGAGAACATGCATTCTTGTTTTCCTGCTTGAATGTTGCCTTTTCCAAAACCTCCCATGGCCCACCCCACCCCCATCCTGTACCCATAAAAACCCCAGGCTCCACTAGTAGAGAGCAGAGAAGGGGAAAAGAGGAGAAGCAGCTGGACGTCGGAGACTGTGGCTTGACATTGGAGAGAAGCAGCCTGACCTCAGAGGGACAGCTTGACGGCGAGACTTCGGAGAAGAGTATGGCCGGAGATGGCTGGACTTCAGGGGAAGAATACCTTCCCACTCCATCTCCTTTACAGCGTCCCATCCCGCTGAGAACCACTTCCATCAGCAATAAAATCCCCCTGGCATTTATTATCCTTCATGTGACCTAACTTTTCCTGGACACCAGAGAAGAGCTCGGGATACAGAAAGCTGTCACATTGACCCTCTGCTCTTGCTAAAAGGCAGAGGGTCTGCTGAGCTGTTGAACACTTAAGCCATCTATGGACAGCAAAACTAAAAGAGCACTGTAACACATGCGCTCTGGGGCGTCAGGGGTCACAGGCACCTCCCTAGAGGGGGACAGCGCAGAGTTTTGCTCTTGCCAGCACCCAAAAGTGTTCGCTCCAGCTCCTGCACCTATTCACCTGCATGCTCCCCCTCCCGTGAGGGGTTGAGAGCTGCAGGCAGAGTAAGCGAGGCATCCCTGTCGTGAGGCCTATGAAAGGGGACAAGGAAAATTTCCTGTTTCATCATAACGTATACCAGCAAGTTTCATCCAGCAAAAGGAATTAAAAAACGAAATAAGTACTATATCTTCCAGATATTATCATGTAAGGGAAAAGTGTAAGTATTATAAATGTAAGAAAACAGATGGTCAATTAGATTTTTTAAAACCGTAAGGTAGAATGAAATGTACAATAAAGGTATTTCAGTCAATGGGAGGCAGAATGTTTAAGGTGTAGCTATGCAAATCCTCTCATCTTTTAGTTGTAGATAAATATTTTATATATGATAAAATATTAAACGTCATGAGCATCTTGACTAAATGATGATAGACCTAATTCTTGCTTGGTTATTTAGCCAATAAGGTATTGTTATTGATGGTTTCAGTTATTAACTGCACCAAGTAAAAAATCTTGCTTCTTTTTAACCTGCAGCACTAAAAGCTAAAATGTATTTCATAAGTGGCTTCTGCCTTGATTATCATCATTAACATATAAAAGGGTAAATAATGAATGTATTTTCTGAGTCAGGTTCTATGATGTGAAATGCTGAAATAATAAATTATACTTTCATGGAGCCATAAGTAAAACAAAATACATGCGTCTTCTAATTGTTCTACTGTAATTGTGGTTATGGACTAGAGCTCCTTTAAATAAATATGTTTCCTGCTGGGCCTGGTGGCTCATACCTGTAATCCCAGCAATTTGGGAGGTCACGGTGGAAGGATCCCTTGGTTTAGGAGTTTGAGACCAGCCAGGGCAACACAGTGAGACCTCTGTCTCTCCAAAATTAAAAAATTATCTGTGCTGCTACACTCAGCCTGAGTGACAGAGTGAAACCCTATCTAAAAACAAACAAACAAACAAACAGACAACAAATAAATATTATGTTTCCTGTTTATAAAAAGAGTGTATGCTTATTGCAGAAAATTGGGAAACTTGAGAAGTTTAAAGATAATTCTTTATATACCGTTGTATTCCCCTTCTTTTTTTTCTCCCACATTCCATATCTTACATATTTTCCCACATACATTATCATTCTTTGTAAACATTTCAGAGTTCCATTCTAATGGTAACTTACAATAATGAGGCTAAATAAAGGTTACACATAGAAACATATTAGATATATTTAAAAGTAAATATAATATGTTAAAAAAGAAAGCTTGTAATCAGAGACTGTTAGTCGTTTCTTAGACAATACCACATTTTTAAGCAATTATCCTTTTTAGTGTTATTCATTTACTTGAATTCTTATTTAGGGAAATGAATAACTGTGAATAAATGTGTCCAGCATATAACAAAAGTATTCCATGAATACTTACTTAGAAATATTTTAGCTGTGGTAGAAGTGGGAGTACACTTTTAATTTGGACTTCTCATTGATAATTGAAGTTTCTAGCTAAATGAATGTAAACATGCAGTAATTCACATACTCAGCCACATGACTTTTTAACACCTTAAATTAGGTCTTCCCTAATTAAGGAACTCATTATGCTAAAGTTTCAGGTAATGTATATTTCAAGCATTTCACTGAACTTAGGTCAGTTGTTTGGTTTATTTTTGGCAGTCTATTCTAATATTTTCCAGACCATTTTAAAAAATGTTATGAGAAAGACTATAACAAATTAGTGAACTGTCTGTTCATAAACCTGTTCTGAATCTTTACCAATAATTAAGACAAATATCCAACTTTGTTCTTGATGTAGTTCCCTTGGAATAGAAAATAGTTGGAATCTTGAGATTATTTTTAACAAAACCAATTCTGAGAGAGAACAGGTGGCTTAAAGAGGAAGAATGTGTACTTATGAGAGAGACTAAATCTTTTTAAATCCATAAATAGTATCCAATCATCTAGTTATTCAGTTCTTCAAATTTAAATGCTTTTGGTTATAAAAATATTACATCTAATAATTTTGAAGTATGCTTTCCGTAACGTGAGCTTTTTAAATTTTAAAATGTCTTAACACTGAGAAGGTCATTGTGAGTTATGAAACTTTTCTATATTTAATTTTATTTGGTGCCGTGGGCTATGAGAAAGACTTTACTGAAATAAAGGTTAATAATAACTTCACTTTAACCGTAATTATTTTTCTTTCTTTCTTTTCTTTGATTTTTTAAAGTAGCTAATCATAGTTGAGTGCCCTTTAAATCAGGAGACCAATGACACTTTGTTTCCAACTAACAGTAAAAACCTTATTTGATCCTTTGACTTTTTTATGAGATGAATTTATATTTTCCAGACTAACATGCATGACAACATAATTCTCTATACTCATTAATATTCAACTTGGCTGCTTTAATGGGACAAACCAGGAGAAATGTAATGGCATCTGCTTATCTAAGGCATTAGCAACTTTTGCTAACATGGAAAGACCAACAATACATTTTTGAGGAATTTACTGAAAGTTTATTTGTAAAGAATACAAAAGAAGGAATATCAGTATTTCCTACATTCAAATAAATGGTTTTTATAATGTTTTTGAAATATTCAGATGATTAGTGTCATTTATTCAATATACCTATATATTACTAACAGCTTTGTTGAGGTGTAATTCACATATCATACAATGCACCCATTTAAAATGTACAAACCAATGGTGTTAAGGATGCTCATAGAGCTGTTCAATCATCACCACAATCAATTTTAGAACATTTTCCTCCACTAATAAGGAAACCCCATAACCATTAGTAGTCATTGCCCATTCTCTTCCCTCCCTCGCCTTCCCATCTTCCCCCTCCACTGCTTGGGCCCAAGCAATCACTTTGAATTATAATAAACATTAATTGAGCACTTGCTATACCTCAGACTGTCCTAAGTGCCAAGTATGTATTAACGCATTTAAGTCTTTTGAGGTAGAAACTTTGAATATTAAAAAAACATAAATAAATGTGTCTAATCTACTTGTGGGCTTAATCTTCTATTTATTCCATGGTTGTATACTACCATTAAAATGGAACTCTGAAAATGATGCTGTAGAAAACATTTAATGGTATGAGAAAGCACATATGATTTAATGCTTAAGCTCTGTATATAAGATTATATTAGTTCTGGTATACATATATATAACATATATGCATGTTTGTATATATATGTTCTATATATATGAACATATATGTATGCCATGTTTTATATATATAACATTTATAAACATATATATGTTATAGAGAGAGAGGGAGAGAGAGAAGTGGAAAGAGAGATTAAGTTCACCAAATATTCATAGTGTCCTCTCTAGGTAATGGACTCTCAGGTGATTTTCATTTTCTTCTTTGAACATTGCATTATGATTTATACCTGGCAACACCCACAACTTAGCCTGACAATAGACTATTAACAAAAATCATATGAAAGATGAAACAGGACTGACAGAAAAATGTGTTGTATTTTAGTTATTAACACGCCAAAGCAGAAGAAAGACTAGGCTATAAGAATTGTTGTTAGACCTAATACCATAAAAACCCTAGAAGAAAATCTAGGTAGTACCATTCAGGACATAGGCATGGGCAAGGACTTCATGTCTAAAACACCAAAAGCAACGGCAGCAAAAGCCAAAATTGACAAATGGGATCTCATTAAACTAAAGAGCTTCTGCACAGCAAAAGAAACTACCATCAGAGTGAACAGGCAACCTACAGAATGGGAGAAAATTTTTCAATCTACTCGTCTGACAAAGGGCTAATATCCAGAATCTACAAAGAACTCAAACAAATATACAAGAAAAAAACAAACAACCCCATCAAAAAGTGGGCAAAGGATATGAACAGACATTTCTCAAAAGAAGACATTCATACAGCCAACAGACACATGAAAAAATGCTCATCATCACTCGCCATCAGAGAAATGCAAATCAAAACCACAATGAGATACCACCTCACACCAGTTAGAATGGCCATCATTAAAAAATCAGGAAACAACAAGTGTTGGAGAGGATGTGGAGAAATAGAAACACTTTTACACTGTTGGTGGGATTGTAAACTAGTTCAACCATTATGGAAAACAGTATGGCGATTCCTCAAGGATCTAGAACTAGATGTACCATATGACCCAGCCATCCCACTACTGGGTATATACCCAAAGGATTATAAATTATTCTACTACAAAGACACATGCACACGTATGTTTATTGCGGCACTATTCACAATAGCAAAGACTTGGAATCAACCCAAATGTCCATCTGTGACAGACTGGATTAAGAAAATGTGGCACATATACACCATGGAATACTATGCAGCCATAAAAAAGGATGAGTTTGCGTCCTTTGTAGGGACATGGATGCAGCTGGAAACCATCATTCTTAGCAAACTATCACAAGAAGAGAAAACCAAACACCGCATGTTCTCACTCATAGGTGGGAACTGAACAATGAGATCAGTTGGACTCGGGAAGGGGAACATCACACACTGGGCTTATCATGGGGAGGTGGGAGGGGGGAGGGATTGCATTGGGGAGTTATACCTGATATAAATGATGAATTGATGGGTGCTGACGAGTTGATGGGTGCAGCACACCAACATTGCACAAGTATACATATGTAACAAACCTGCACGTTATGCACATGTACCCTAGAACTTAAAGTATAATAAAAAAAAAAAAAAAAAAAGAATTGTTGATCTGGCTTCAGTTAATATTCTGGTGATCTAGGAGGTATAATTAGTTCATAGTGATACGTTCAGGAGACAATCCAAGTATTTTATTTTGTTCCAATGAGCCAAATAATCATATACATAATCCTTACTGATCCATTTCTACTTTTCTAAAATTAGGCTTAACTATCCAAAGCTAAAGACAGAAAAATATAATTCATTGGCACTTTTCAACTTTGTCTTATATAAGTCCAAAGAGTCCCATTTAATTCTAATTCATATGTAAAAGGACTTGAATAAAGTATAAAACATTTGGAACAGGTTATTATCTCTTTGTGAGAATGTATATATTCATCTGAATTATTAATTTGAAATTATGATTACATATAGTAAAGGCAACATATTTAGGTTACTAAAAACCTACTACATAAGCCAGTGTTTTTCAAAGTGTGAATCCCTAGATCATCTGTATCAGAATCATCTGTGGTACTTGTTAAAAATGCAGAGTGCTGGGTACCCATCCCAAACTAAGTGAATCCAAATCTCTGGGAGTGAGGACCATATTCAAATTTTCAACAAGCTCCCTAAGTGATTCGTAAGTACACTAAAGTTTAAGAATTGCTTTCCTAAATGTAAGATTTAGTCTCTGACAATGAGATACCATTTATATTCACAATATAGATCCACAATGAAGGATGCATGTATACTGTAAAAACCTGAATTAAGTACTCAATTGTCTCTAAAGAACACAAAACTGAGGACAAATCCCTGTCATTATGCATCTCAGGATTAACTTAGACTAGTGCATCTCAGATTTGGTTGATTCTCAGAATTTCCTGCGCAGTTTTTAGAAGTATGAATTTTCACACTCCACACCACATCTACTGATCCAGAATCCCTGGGGACAGAGTCTGGGAATGTTTCTGATTTTTAAACTTTCCAAGTGATTTTAATGACCAGCTATGTTTGGAAACCACTGGCCTAGACTACATGGTAGCCTAAGGGTTTCATTATGAACTTGTTATCCTAGAAGCTAATCTTTCTAGACACTGAATCTGCCCTAAAATGAAATTGTGGTTTTTGTTTTGTTTTACTTCTTAGGAAATTGATCAAAATGTTGGTCATTATGACATCTTGTAGAAACTTGCTAAGGGGTGTGGCAATGTATTATTGGCTCTACTGACATTGATTTTGGCTAACTGCTTGTGCAAATAGACTGTGGCACATTGGTTGTACTAAATCTTAACAGCCAATATGAGTGAGCTACTGTGAGTAGCTTATATGTGTGGAAGGCCAAAAGATTAAACATTTAAAGCTAATTTGACTAAGTTTATTTCCCACTGAATTGAGAGGTTAGATTGAGGTACATGAACATTAATTATAAATAAAATTAGATGAAAACTGGAAATTCTCCCAAATCAGGGAAATATAAGAACAATTACACAAGAAGCCCCTGAATAACTATGCCTAACCTCTTGAGATAGGAAAATCTAATATTGCCTTCCCTATTTTATAGATGTGCAAGTTGAGGTCTAGATACTAAGTGATTATTGTGTAAGATGACCTAGGGCTATTACAATCATAGGGCTTAGACCAGAAACAAAGTCTTCTGTCTTTTAATGTTTTTCTCCCACTCTATGATGCTACCTCCTTCATTAAAACCCATTCAAGGTGACAAAACCTGGACAGATTATTTTTTTACCTTTAGGAGAAACAAAAGGAAGGAAATGTCTTTAATTGGAGTTTTTTCTGAATTCCAGGTTCAGTGAATGTTGCCTTTTGTAAGAGTAATTCATTTTCAGAAGAGTTTGTTTAGTCTAAACCCTTGTAGATTAATCAATCACTTATGCTAGAAATCAAAGTGCACAGCATTTTCACACTGAAACATTTATAGCATTAAAAAGACAATAATCTTCATTGATAAATAGTTTCCAACCAGTAATATATTACTTCATAAAAAAAAATTTGTCAGTAACATTACAATTAAAACAAAGAAGACTGCATAAAACTGCCCCAGATACTTCCATTCACAGGCAGCTAACAAAAAGAAACCAAAGTGCCATGACCTTGTTAAGCACATGGTTATAAGAAGAAAACATATCAGCAGTCAGTATAGAAATGTTAAGGATGAAAGATTATAAAGATGTTATTAAATAAGGAATCGAAAACTTACGTCTCACTGCCCTCCCAAATATATTATTAGGTTACTGACCAAAAAAAAGGGAAGGGCATTTTGAAAAAGAACCTAAATCAGAACAGTGATGTGAGATGAAAGTAATTATTTTTATTTTGGAAGAAAACCCTTTAGACTCTGCTTACTTTGTGACATTTTTTACTGGCACCAAATGCTCAAATGCAGATCCACCTTTCCAGCCCAGCAAGAAACCTGATATGCAAAGCAGCACATTGGCGGGATTTGGAGAATTTCATTCAATTCAAATCAAGGATTTCTACTGGACCTTTAAAATCATTTCACTTGCTGAAGGACAAGCCCTTTCTAGCTCATAATTGTGCAGTGGAAGCTTCCAAATAGGAGCTTCATATTAACAAAAAAAGTATAAGCGGGTTTTAAAACCTATCAACAAACCCTCTCTTGATCAAAGCTGACTTTATACAAACCAGATTTTTGTACAATATTTATGTGTGCCTAGAGAGTAGTAGGCATTATAAGCACAATGAATAAAATAAAATATATTTGTCCTTATATGCTCTTGTGCTTAGGTCTCTCCCTGGGAAGTGAATGAAATGGTTAAGGAGGTGTATTAATGTTTTTAGGCTACTTAAGGCATAACTACTTGAAGAGGTTAGTACATTAGTGGGCTCTCTAAACTTATAACTTACTCCTAAGGAGCGACTAACTGGTCGTATTACCCTCTAAATTATATAAAAAGCTTCATCCAGTGCTAAAGGTACAAGGGAAGTATTATTCTAGATATTCTAGGAATACAGTCAGCACAAAGTAACTTTTAGCCTTACCTGGAAAACAATGCTGCAGAAACTGCAGTGGGCCATGTTTCCCAGAGGAAGAAATGGGAGGTAAGGTACCTGGAATAAGTAAATGTTCTTATTTTCTCACACAGGAAGAATTATTTAATAGCTCAGCTAAGGGTAGGACTCCCCTGCTCTGTCAAATGTCATATAAATAAATGTATCTTCCTAGATCAGTACTTGGTATCATTGTTATATTTGGGTTTTTCTTATATTCTGAAAATATTTACACTGTTGCCATCCAGTTGTGTTTTAAAATGCAGGTGTTACGGTTTCAGTAAATATTGTTGTATTGTTGTTCCTGTGTTTTTGCTTATTCTTATAGCAACATGTCTTCCATTTAGAAATACAGGCAAGGAAAAAGAAGAAAAAAAATCTTCAAATCCTGCCACCTACACATAAACACTATTAACATTTAGTGTTCTTCCATTCACTTTTCAGTACAGATAGAAATGTTTTGTTTTAAAAATGCAAGTTCAGATATTGAGTAACAGATATGATTGAATTAATTCCTGATTTTATATGTTCTCTTACTCTCACATACAAAAAAAGTCTGTCCACTGACATATATGGAGACCTGTTCATATAAATGTTTAAGTGAATATTAAAGTTTATATATCTCCCTGCTATTTTAAATCAGGAATGTATATTTAATCTGGTATTCAAAGAGGTATCAATTAATAGATGGATGATCTCTAAGACAGACTCATTCA
Source organism: Colobus angolensis palliatus (assembly GCF_000951035.1). Taxonomy (NCBI): domain Eukaryota; kingdom Metazoa; phylum Chordata; class Mammalia; order Primates; family Cercopithecidae; genus Colobus; species Colobus angolensis. The sequence goes on along the minus strand of NW_012114699.1, from coordinate 1,597,970 downwards.
AAATGCAATAGTGTCTATAATAGTTTCTTTCATGAGAGTCAAGATTCAGTGTTTACTGTGTATTGAGCCTTAAATTAGAATTTTCTCATGTGTGTTTACATAACTGAGTATTTTGATAAAGAAAAGAAAGAAAGGAAAGAAAGAAAGAAAGAGAAAAGAAGGAAGGAAGGAAGGAAGGAAGGAAGGAAGGAAGGAAGGAAAGAAAGAAGAAAGGAAATAGAAAGGAAAATAAAGGAATCAGAAAAAAAGGTTCTTTTTTTTTTTTTACCTCTAGCATGAGGAATTCATTATTATTTAGAATTTACAATAATATATCTCTGGCAAAATATAACCTGACTGACTTACTACGCAAAACGATTGTGAGAACTAGGCATGACACATCGAAGCAGCGGGGCATCTGACTCAAATCTGAAAAAGATACACTTGGATGGAAATGACTTTTAACCTTTTAAATTAAAAGTAGAAAAATAACTATAGCATTGGTGCCCAATGGAAAAAAGTACAATTATAGCTTTGTGGTCTACAAAAAGAATGTTGACTATGCTCCAATATGCATGCATTAATATTTTTATTTGCTGGCTAAAAAAATAAATTCTATGGGACCTATTCTTCCACTGATGCATGAAGAACTTATATAAGAAAGTAACTCTGAAATGAATCAGTGAAAGAGCACACCATTTAGCATTTTACAATTCTCTTTATTCATTCATTCCATTTCCCAAATGAAAATGCCCCAAACCTCCGAACCAGAATCTATAAAATTACAACCTACAATAACATGCACTTTCCAGGAAAGTGCTATGTGCTGGCACTTTGTGTATCTAGATATGCATATCTTTGAGATTTTGGAATATTTAAATGCACTATGCTTTGAAGTATCCTTTTTGAGTTACCCACAATGAAAACATTGTTTTGAGACAATACTTGCACGGCACTCTACTTTCTTCAGTTACAGGCCACACTCTTCCCCATAGTATTTTGCAGGGCTTTTACTGGCAAAGAATTTCTCATTGCTTTCATATTTCAGATATTGGTTTACAGGAAATTCATACACCCTTGGAAAGTTCTGGGAAAAGGCAGCACACATTTGTGCAAACCTTTTTTTAAAACTTAAAAATGTGTGCATGATATAGAGAAGTTAATTATGTTGCATACAAAGCACTGCTGCAAGTTGGAAGTTATTTGAAAGATATGGGAACGTGGCTAATAAACACACTTCTACAATCAAAAATTTCAGTTGAACTATCAGGATTTTATTATAGATCTTTTGCATAGCAAACCAAATGAAAACATTTACATAAATCAACAATAACAAATTCTAATACCACTTCACTGTGTGTCAGTAACACAAATAGATCTTCAGAGATTTATGATGGAGTTAAAATTTGGTGATACAGAATCAGGAAGTGGGAAAAGATATAAAGAGATTAGAGTACCTAGCCACAGGATCCTTAAAGAAATTAGACTCCATTTGCCTGAGATAGTACTTTCACACCACCACTCTTATCAGTTGCATTAACACCTCCTTTATCTAGAAATGGCTAATTCAGAATCTCTGATAGTCAAGATGGATGTGGAATTGAGATTTGCCTTTGTAATAACTATAAAATAATGATTTTCTATGTAATTAAATGTTTAAATCAGATAGCAGAAGAAATGTTAAATCCTATAAGCATGCACAGTTTTCAGGCCCTCTTTAAAAGTCATTTTAGTTGTTTATATTTCCTTCATTATAAAAGCAGTATGGAAAATTTGGAAAAAATACAAAAGTACAAAAAGGAAAATCAAAATCTCCCATAATCTAATAACCCAGAGATAGGCATAACTGGTATTTTAGGCAATAGGGATTGGCAAACTGTTTAAATAAAGAGCCAGATAGTAAATAGTTCAGCCTTTGTGTGCCACATATGTTCTCTGTCACTTAACACTTTTTCGTGTTGTTGTTGTTGTTGTTTTCTTTTTAACAACCTTTTTAAAATGTAAAAAACATTTTTAGCTAAAGGTTATGCAAAAACATATTCCGAACTTGGACTTGGCCAATTAGCTCTAGTTTGCCAACCCGTGTTTGGTGTATATTCCTAACAGTATTTTTTCTCTTACTGATTATATTTGTATATATAAAATATCTTAAATATCCAAAACAATATTTACAATACTAAGATTTTTGGTCCTACATGAAAATTGTGTTCTTGCAAATCTACTCTACCAACCTTGCAGAAATGTCCAAATATTGTAGTTCCTCAGATAGTCCATTTCTCAAACTGAGATTTCCTGAAACACCACATTTTAAAATAATAAAGAATTTTTAAAAATCAATTTAGTCTAACCTTTCCTACATCCTTCTTAATTTGGTATTAAAGATTTATGAGAACGTGTTTTCTCCCTCTAATCCAAGCACTATCTTCTTTATCCATAGAAAATATATTTTGAGATTTTAGTATTTAACCATCATTATAAACAAAAATTTAACCATCTCTTGTAAAAAAACTTTTTTTCTTCTCTTAATAACTAGTTGGGGTTAATATGGTAGGCATAATAATGGCTTCCCAAGGATGTATACATCCTAACTCCTGGAACCTGTGAAAATGATACCTTACCTGGCATGAGGGAGTTTGCAGATGCGATGAAGGGTAAGAAATAAGAGATTATCCTGGATTATCTGGGTAAGTAATCACAAGGGTACTTAAAAGTATAGAACCTTTCCAGGATGTAGTGAGAGAGAGAGATGACTACAGAAACACAGCTGGATGTGATAGTGCTAATTTTGAAGATGGAAGGAGAGACCACAAGCCAAGGAATACAGGTAGCCTCTAGAAGCTGGAAAAGGAAATGAAACAGATTCTCCCCAGAGCCTACAGAAAGGTACATAGTCCTGCTAACTATCTTGAATTTAGCCCAGTGAGAGCTTTTTTGGACTGCTGACCTACAGAGCTGTAAGACAAAATTTTTTTATTGTTTAAACTATTACACAAAGTTGTTGTGACGTCTGTTAGAGCCAGTTAACAATCTATTTGCAGACCATGCTTATTTCTTTATTTCTAACTTGCTTTGTTCCAAAAAGGTGAAAATAGGATGAAAACCATAAAACGGGATAGTATAAATTAAATATAGGCATAAAGAGGAAAACACAAAATAAGAATAGGAACCTAAAATGAAACCTAAGACTGAGGCTAATACAAAACTACATCTTATAGATGCATATCATTACAAGTGGGCTCTAGGCTTTCTAGTAGCCAATGCAAAGAGGGAAATCTTATGAGTTCCATAATTTATGATATCATAGTATTATATAACAATGGACTATTTTCTCAGAAGAACTTCAATTTCACTTGAAACTCAGTTCAGATGAGACTTTTTCCTGAGAGAGTTTATAATATATAATCATGCATCACTTAAAAATGGGGATATGTTCTGAAAAATGTGTCATCAGGCGATTTCTCATTGTGTGAAGATCATGGAGTGTACTTGCACAAACCTACATGCTTTATGTAGCCTACTCCATTATATAGCTGTATTATAATCTTATGGAACTACTGTCATATATGTGTTCCATCACTGAAGCGTCGTTATACAAAACATGACTGTATTATGCAATGATGATGTGCTCAACAATTTTCATATGTCCATGAGTCTATGCCAGATTTTACCATTAGCGTTATTTCAATAAAAACAATTTGTTTTACAATTTACCAAATCAATGTATCAGTGATCTAAGTAACAGCCTCACAGCATTCTTGATCCATAGGAAACTCACAGATCTTACCTTTGACTCTTTCAAAACTGGCAGAGTTAACTGGGAAATCAAATCTGTTATTTTAGTAGATTCATGGTCTTTTCATAGTAATATGGTTTGGTTCTGTGTCCCCACCCAAATCTCATGTTGCATTGTATCGCCATTGTTGCGGAAGGGACCTGGTGAGAGGTTATTGGATCATGGGGGTGAATTTCTCTCCTGCTGTTCTCACAACAGTGAGTGAGTTCTCATAAGATCTGGTTGTTTGAATGTGTGTACTTCAATGTACTTAAATGTAAGTTATGAGTACTTACCACTTCGCTCTCTCTCTCCCTCTCTCCTGCCACCATGTGAAGACGTGCTTGCTTCCTCTTTGCCCCTCTGCCATGCTTGTAAGCTTCCTAAGGTCTCCCAAGCCATGCCTCCTGTGCAGCCTGTGGAACTGTGAGCCAATTAAACCTCTTTTCTTTATAAATTACCCAGTCTCATGTAGATCTTTATAGCAATGGGGAATGGACTAATACACAGCTGGATTTCTTTCTTCTCCACAGAACAAAATTTATTTCTCCCTGCATATTTTAAAAAGTCGAAAATTCAATATAGTACAGGTAGAAGAGATTCTTAGTAGGGGGGGAAGAAATATGGAGTCAACATTAAAGAAATATTAGCTACGTACTATTCATTGCAAAATGCTTTTTAGGTCAGAAGAATCACTGTGGCTTCATTTAATTATACAATTCTGTCTCAAATTCTATTGGTAAAGTAGTAACAATAACAGATTGGCTTTGACCAGAATTCAGGAAGATCTTTGATCTTATCCCCTGTATTATCTTCCTCCCAAATACACAAATCCTTTTTAATACATTGTAGAAGAGAAATTAGTGACAGAACTACTGAAAAAAATATTTAAAAGTTTGCAACTAATTTATATAACTGGATAGCATCCCTTTTTTCAGTTATGGTGTTTGATGGGTGACAAAATCATAATTGTTATTGAATACTTAAATTCTGATGATACATTTTCTATTTCAATACTGTATATCATTTCCTGGGCAGGGACATAGATGAAGCTGGAGGCCATTATCCTTAGCAATCTAATTCAGGACGAGAAAGCAAATACCGCATGTGTTCCTTTATAAGTGGGAGCTAAATGATGAGAACACATGAACACATAGAAGGAAGCAACATACAAATGGGACCTAGTAGAGGGTAGAGGTTGGAAGGAGGAAGAAAAAATAACTATTGGGTACTAGACTTAATACCTGGGTGACAAAATAATCTACAACAAACCCCCATGACACACATTTACATATGTAACAAACCCACACAGTTTGCACATGTACCTGTGAACTTAAAAGTTAAAAAAGTAAAATAAAGAGGAATAATTAAAAAAAAAAAATACTGTAAACCATTGAGATACTTAAATTCTCAAAATTGATAAATGTAAGTTAGGAGTACCTTATTTTCTTTCAAAATATGGAGCTACATTTTCATACTTAGAGATTTGCTAGTCTTTCTAACTAAAATAATATGTTCCATTGTTTAACATTCCAGAATCAGAAATATTGCATCAGCCATGCAGATGGAGAAAGCACTAGAGTTACAATAAGATTTAAAGAGAAAAAGTAGTTACCAAAGAGCCATAGGGATGAATGCACACAGAAGGGGCAGAACATGCCAGATTAGAATTGACAGATTGCTAAGAATAAAACTGAGCAATAGCAATAAAGTAATATTCCTTCAATCGTTTTTTCAAGTCATATTTTTACTTGTAGACTCTGACATGTTTTACACATATACTTAGTCAATCTCTGAGAATGTGTCAGGTGCCAAAGAACATAAAAACTAGACTCCTACTTAGGGTGAGGTTACTCCACAAAGCAAGACAAATAAACCCTGGAAAGAGAAGGGCACTTTGAAAAGTTTACAGGTACCCAAGGCAAGGTGGCTTTTTCTTGAAAAAAAGGGAAAAACAAACCATGCAGATTCTTTTCAGCTATCTGGCCTGTGCCCATGCAATTAGCCTTCTGGGGATATCTCACCTGGTTTCCTAGATACTAAAACACTCTTCTACTGTTCTTAGTTTTTGGCCAATAGTCCTCAATCCTGCCCTGGAGTCCTGCCCTTCTTTTTGTTTTCTTGGCTTATTAAGAAGCTCTAATAAACTTCTGTGGACCCAACAGGCATACATGGACAGCTTCAGAGGTTTGTTTCCTAAAGTCCCTGAAATTGTCTGCAAAAATGTATGAGAATGTACATTTCTTTGGGGGAAAAGGTGTATAGCTTTTATCAGATTCCTGAAGGAATATGTCACACCAAAACCTTAAGTAGCATTGATTGTGTGTCCATATATATGCGGTGACTTGTACTTCATTTTGGGGAAACTGAGGCATACAATAATGATGGCTATAGTGTTTGCAACACCTTACATACTATCACACATTACATAGATTATAAACTAGTTTTGTATGAGTGTCTATCCTTGAAGAGCTTATATCTCAGTTGGGACAAAAATATATCTACTTCAATTATTTATTAAACATTCATTAAGTTTCTACTATGTGTTAGGCTCTATTCTAAACACACAAAATACATCAGTAAATAAAACAAAGATCTCTGTCCTATAATATCATCTTACATTCTGCATTTAACAAATGTAATGTAAAACATGGGAACAGTTTGAAAACAATATATACGCTTATATAAAGTGAACAGCAAAATGCTTATAGGGTGTAAAGGACTTCAATTTAGAGCTCTGCTCTTAAAGAGAACACTGTCTTGTATCAGAAATACCCTCCCTTGAATAATGCTTTCTGCTTTCAAATCATGTTACAGAATCAAGTTTGAAGCTTGTCTGGCCTTGAATCCCGGACTAGCCTTGATAAATGTTGTATTTTACTATGGGCCATCTCCAACATTCCCAACATCTGGTCGATTTCAACACAAAAACCCAAAGGTGAAATTGATGACAATTGCTTTATCTTACCCTTTCCCTGAAAAATACATTATTTCGTAGCGATACAAACATAAACCTTGTACATTACGGTCTATCATTTTTCCTGCTTTTGTTTTATGCCCTACTGGCACTGTGCCTAGTACAAGTGGTAAACAGCACAGTACAATTTTTTATTTCCAATTAATAAGAAGGTAGCACTTTAATTTTAGGAGCACAGAAAATAGAATGTACATAATTATTTAAGTTGTGAATAATAACAAGAAAAAAAGTATTACGTGGCGAAGCCTAAGAAATTTCGATGATGATGTATATCAAACTGTACAGATGAAAGAAATTATATTGATAGTAATTAATACATAGTTTCTGTGTTATTAAAAAGTTATACTAGAGAAGGGAAAGCTGTTTGTTAAAATATAGTAATGTTTAATTATACATATTATATTATTACATATTATTTTCTATTTTTCTTTTTAATTCCCCTGTAATGATACAAGATAAATATTGTTTTGTATGCATTTAAGGAGTACAAGTGCAGTTTTGTTACATGGATATACTGTACAGTTGTGAAGTCTGCACTTTTAGTGTAACCGTCACTCAAATATACACATTGTACTCATTGAGCAATTTCTCATTCCTCACCTCCCTCCTAACCCCACCCTCTTTCAAGTCTCCAGTATCTATTATTCCACACTACACGTCCATGTGTACATATGATTTAGCTCCCACTTATGAGTGAGAACGTGGATTTTAACTGTTTCAGAATTATTTCACTTGAGATAATGGCCTCCAGTTCCATCTGTGTTGCTGCAAAAGACATGATTTCACTCTTTTCAATGGCTGAATCTCCCTCTCTCTCTCTCTCTTTCTGTGTGTGTGTGTGTGTGTGTGTAGCATTTTCTTAATCCAATCATCCATTGATGGACACAGTTTTTGACTCCATATCTTTGCTATAGTGAATAGTGTCACAATAAACATATACGCGCAGGTGTCTTTGTGATATAATAATTTATTTTCCTTTGGGTAGACACCCAGTAATGGAATTGCTGGATCAAATGGTGGTTCTATGTTTTGTTTTTTGAGATATCTCCATACCGTTTCCCATAGAGGCTGTATTAATTTACATTCCCACTAACAGTGTATAAGCTTTCCTTTACTCCACTCACCAACATCTGTTCTTTGGTTTTTTTGTTTTTTGTTATTGTTGTTGTTTTTCTGACTTTTTAATAATAGCCATCCTGACTGGTGTGAGATGGTATCTCAATGTGGTTTTAATTTGTGTTTCTCTAATGATTAATGATATTCATCATTCTTTCATACTCCAGCTGGCCATTTGTATGTCCTCTTTTGAAAAATGTCTATTCATGTCTTCTGTCCACTTTTTAATGGGGTTATCTGAGTTTTTTTGTTGAGTTGAGTTGCTTGTAAATTCTGGATATTAGTTCCCTGTTGGACAAATAGTTTGCAAATATTTTCTCCCATTCCGTAGGTTGTCTTTTAACTCTGTTGTTTCTTTTTCTGTACAGAAGCTTTTAGTTGAGCTAGTCCTATTTGTCTATTTTCATTGCTTGTGCTTTTGAGTCTTAGTCGTGAATTCTTTGCCTAGACTAATCAATGTCCAGACAAGTTTTCCCTTGGTCTCCTTCTAGTATTTTTATACTCTCAGGTCTTACACTTAAGTCTTTAATCCATCTTGAGCTGATTTTTGTATATGATAAAAGATAGGGGTCCAGTTTCATTCTTCTGAATATGGCAATCCAATTTTCCCAACACCATTTATTGAATAGGGTGTCCTTTCCCCAGGCTATGTTTTTGTCAGCTTTGACAAAGATCAGTTAGCTGTAGATACATGGCTTTATTTATGGGTTCTCTATTCTGTTCTCTTGATCTATGTGTCGATTTTTATGCCAGTACCTTGCGTTTGGGTTACTATAGCCTTGTAGTACAATTTGAGGTCAGATAAAGTGATGCCTCCAGTTTTGTTGTTTTTGCTTAGTATTACCTTGGCTAGTCTGGCCCTACTACATATTATTACTAGTAGACTTTCTGTCTCTTAGGCTTGACTAGTTATTCTCCCTAATGTGAGTTTGAATATGGAATTGCCAATGTGTGTTTTGTAGGCTGTTTGGTAATCAGGGAAAAAATCTGATTTGCCCTTGTCACAGGCTACATCCCCTATCCAACAACGTGCAAATGTATGTTTCTAAGGGAATGTGGAGGACTCAGAACAGAGTATCCTAGGGGAAAAACAATATTTCTCCTAATAAATGACCAAAAGATGTCAACTTCATATGCAAAAGAGAGTACATATGTCTTTGAATCATGCTCATGACTTTGAGATTGCAAGAACCTTACTGTTTTTATTCTTCCTGCCCACTCATCTTCTACGTAGAATTTGTATTCATTTTTCCTTGAATTCTCAATTCCTGACATCACAGAAGGTGTTAATCTTTTCTCTAAGGGTTAGAATGAGTTCTGGTAAATCATAAAACTGACATTCTGGGAAGAATTTCTGTAATCGCTCTTCTGAGTTCTTTGTTCCTTTGTATCTGTGGAGGAAAGAAAAAAAAATTCCCTTTACTAATTGTCTTTCTTTCTCCTTAGAGTGCCAATTTCATTTAGTGGGACTATTTAGAAACCATTCTTTAGAAAATGATTTTTGTTATTCTATATAATATCTAATTCTTGTGGGGTTCATTATAAAGGTTTTCCACTGTGACTTTCTATCCATGTGACACACAAACACTTTCTCAATTCTTGTACTACATCTTTAATATACCTGTACTCTCTACTACAAAAATATATCTGCTTTTCCTTTAAATCCCATCCCTTTATCCATTGTCATTTTTAGATCTATCATGACATCACTTTAAATCCAATAAATAAAAACTTACTCTAAAAGTGTTCAGTGTCGGGGTTGGAAGAATGCTATTACTGAGGAAGTGGCAATTAGAACCCACCTAACATGACCCTGAGGCACCTTACCCCTTACAAACCAGAAGAGCCAGAGGTAAGAGCCCCCAGCTCAGCACTTCAGATGAGCTCAGCATCAGAATCAATTATCTCTTTGGCTCCTCTCCAGCTGCTCAGGGTCATGGATTATGTACTTGTATTAGTCTACTGTGGTGGCCATAACAATATACCACTGACTAGATGGCTTAAGCAACCAAAATGTATTTCTCACAATTCTGGAGGCTGGAGGTCCAAGATCAAGGTGTCAGAACTGATTTCTGGTGAGAGCTCTCCTCCTGGCTTGCCGATGGCTGTCTTTACCCTGTGTCCTCGCATGGACCCTCCTCTGTACATATATGTACATACACAGAGAGAAAGAGGGAGAGAGACAGAGAGAAGGAGACAGAAAGGGAGAGAGAGAGATCGCTGGTGTTTCTTCCTCTTATACGGGTATCACTCCTTTTGGATTACAGCCCCACACTTATTACTTCACTGAACCCTAATTATGTCCTTAAAGCCCCTTTTCCAAATACACTCACCATGAAGATTAGAGCTTCAACATGCAAATTCTGGGGGACACAATTCAGTCCACAATAGTATTATTTAACTCTATCCTTGCATCTCTATTCTGAAGATTCAGTTTCCATCCCTGTCTCTCTCTATAGTCTAACTTGCCTCATCATGTCTCTTAAGCGACCTTACTAGTACATGACTTTTCATCCTGTTGTCTCTATATTCCCGGTTCTTGGTTCCTTTGCTGCCATATTTCAAGCACCACTTCTGTAGATCAGACTGTGTACTTAGACTACCTAATGAGTTGTCTCCATAGTTCTTTCCTAAGAAAGGAGCTTTTTTTTTTTTTTTTTTTTTTGACAGAGTCTCACTCTGTCTCCAAGGCTGGAGTGCAGTGGTGCGATCTCAGCTCACTGCAACCTCCGCCTCCTGGGTCCCAGCGATTCTCCTACCTCAGCCTCCCGAGTAGCTGGGACTACAGGTGCAAGCCACCACGCCCAGCTAATTTTTTAATTTTTAGTAGAGATGGGGTTTCACCATGTTGGCCAGGCTGATTTCGAACTCTTGACCTTGAGTGATCCACCTGCCTTGGCCTCCCAAAGTGCTGGGATTACAGACGTGAGCCACCATGCCCAGCCATAGGGAGACTTAGCTTATGAAATGATAGAATGACTTTTCACTTGATAGCAAAGTTCTAGTTGAAGTTCCTTAGACACTGGTGAAACTCACCTTCTACCTACACCCTACATACCCACCTACTTCCACACCTACAGGAAAACACATGGTCTGTTTCTCCCTGTGGTGGCTACAGCCAGCTACTGTAGCGCTAAACTCCAGTCAGCAGGCCCTACCCTATCCTGCCTGAACTTTTTTTGTTGTTTTTTTGGCAGGGTTGGGGGTGGGGACAGGGTCTCACTCTGTTGCCCAGGCTGGAGTGGAGTGGTGCAATCTCAGTTCACTGCAACCTTTGCCTCCCAGGTCAAGCGATTCTTCTGCTTCAGCCTCCTGAGTAGCTGGGATTACAGGCATGCACTACCACACCCAGCTAATTTTTGTAGTTTTGGTAGAGACGGGGTTTTGCCATGTTGGCCAGGCTGGTCTCAAACTCCTGACCTCTAGTGATCCGCCCTCCTCAGCCTCCCAAAGTGCTGGGATTACAGCCGTCAGCCACTGTGCCCAGTACCTGCCTGAATTCTTTAAATCCCACACAAATGTTAAACAACCCTGTAGTTTAGTTTGTTTGATTTTAGTAATAAGCAAAGTACCACTGCCATTTAGTTGTGACCCATACAATTTTCAAATTCAGGTTTTTAGAAGAATAAAATGAAGTTCTCTGTAATATTGAACATGAACTTGAAGAGCTGAAGTCAACCAGTGACAACACCATAACGAAATTCAAAAAAATTTATTGAGGTAAAATACACATTTATAATTTACCATCTTTACCACTTTTAAGTGTACAGTTTAGTTGTAATAAATACATTTATATTATTTTTCTCATGTCTCACAGCAAATTTTAACATATCATTGTGTCCACCCTGCATCAATTATATTTTCTTTAAATTGAACCACATATATCAGATAGTACATCTCCATACTCTAAAATTGTATATAACAAAATAAATGTCTCCATGGTTTTATAATACAGTTTCTTCCATGTCAGTTTCTGTACTCTTTTCACTATCAAGTTTTATAAAAAATTTAGGTAAGTGGTTTGTATTTTTGAGGGATAGAGGTTAGGTTAGGTAAAGAAGAGAAAGTATTTCTAGTGAGAAAAAGACTCCTCCAAAGTACTTTGTATACCAGCGAATCCCAAAGAGAGAATTGAAATTGATTCTCTGGGGCAACACAGCTCTTATAGCCATAGGCAAAATTCTACCAACCTATCTGAACACATCTAGCTGATGAGAGACTATGTTTCTTGAGATTCTTCTGTACTCCCAAATGTGCTTAACTTAGATTTCTATATCATTTGTGCTTTCAGTGGAAATGCTCCAGGAAGAATTGCAGTGATTTAAAAATAGATACTTGCCACATTTTTCTTTTTATATTTCCTGACAACTGACTGCAGATTATTTGAAGAATTCAAATACCAAAACATCCTAAATCTTCAGTGAAAACAAACAAATAAAAACCAGTGAGTTTTGTGTGTTCATTGCTAATGTATAGTTCTGGAAACCTAGAATTTTATGTATCTGTCACAAAATCTAGAGAAAATATCAGTGCTTAATGGTTCAGTGTCTAACTGCCTAATGTTGAAGGATGAATAAAATTTATTTTCAGACTTATTTCTTCCTTACAAATTATTATTTCTTTAATTGGAGGGACTTTTGAAATAACATATATGTTACAGAGATTGCTGAGCCAAATGCTTTCTGTATGAATTCTTTTATTTTTAATATGTTCTACATTGATAATAAAAATAAAGCACATGCACTATTTTTGAGACAGGATCTCACTGTCTTGGGCTGGAGTGCAGTGTTGTGATGACAGTTCACTGCATCCTCAACCTCCTGGGTTCAAGTGATCCTCCCATCTTAGCCTCCCAAGTAGCTGGGACTACAGTCAAGCGCCACCATGCCTGGCTAATTTTTGCATCTTTTTTTGGTAGAGACAGGGTTTCGCCATGTTGCCCAGGGTAGTCTTTTTATTTTTTTTTATTTTATTTTTTTAGACGGGGTCTCCATCTGTCGCCATGCTGGAGTGCAGTGGTATGATCTCGGCTCATCATAACCTCCGATTCCCTGGTTCAAGCAATTCTCCTGCCTCAGCCTCCTGAGTAGCTGGGATTACAGGCATGTGCCACCATGCTCGGCTAGTTTTTGTATTTTTAGTAGAGACAGGATTTCATCATGTTGGCCAGGATGGTCTTGATCTCCCGACCTTGTGATCTGCCCGCCTTGGCCTCCCAAACTGCTGGGATTACAGGCGTGAGCCACCGCACCGGGCCCTAGGCTAGTCTTAAACTCCTGGGCTCAAGCAATCTGCCTGCTTCAGCCCCCTAAAATGCTAGGATTACAGGCCTGAGCCAGCACACCCAGCCCATTTTGTAAATTTTGTAAAAAATGTATTACAAAATAAATAGTCTTTTCATAATCCTACCGTTTTGAGATAATCACTGCTAAAAATTTAACAAACATCTTTCCAAATGTTTTTATAAATTTTTATGTAGTTGGAATAATATTTATATGATTTTTGCATCATTTTAACTTAAGATTATACCATAAGTACCCTCTTATGTTATTGAAAAGGTTTTAAAGTATAATGTTAAATGGCTATGTGATATTCTATCTAGATATTTCACATTCTCCTACTGTCAAGAATTTTGGTTGCTTTTAATTTTTCATTATGGTAAATAACACTATGATGAACATCTTGATACTTAAATGTTTCATTACTTCCTCAGAATAAATACCTAGAAGTAGTACTGCTGAATTAATAAATAATAAATAATTATTTCAAAAACAAAATAACTGTTTTTAACTTTTATTTTTAGTTCTGCAGTACATGTGCAAGTTTTTTATATAGGTAAACTCATGTCACAGGGATTAGTTGTACAGATTGTCTAATCACCTAGGTATTAAGGCTAATACCCATTAGTTACCTTTCCTGACCCTCGTCCTCCTTCCAAACTACACTCAGGGAGGCCCCAGTGTCTGTTGTTCCCTTCTATGTGTCCATGTGTTCTCATCATTTAGCTCCCACTTATAAGTGATAAAATGCAGCATTTGGTTTTCTGTTCCTGCATTAGTTTGCTAAGAATAATGACCTCCAGCTTCATCCATGTTCCTGCAAAGAACATGATCTCATTCTTTTTTATTGCTGCATAGTATTTCATGGTTTGTATGTACCACATTTTATTTATCAGTCTACTGCTGATGGGCACATAGGTTGTTTCCACATCTTTGCTATTGTAAAGAGTGCTGCAGTAAACATCATGTGCATGTGTCTTCATCATAGAATGATTTATATTCCTTTGAGTATATACCCAGTAATGAGATTGCTGGGTCAAATGGTGGCTCTAAAGCAAGGTAATTTAATGCCAAGGTCCCTAACCTCTTTGGATTTGCAAACCGCTCTGATAATTTGATTTCAATTATACCCTTTTTTCAGAAAATGCTAATAATTATACTGTTTATGTCATATAAATATAACATTTAAAAAATTATGTCTCTGTCACTCATGAAAACACACTCAAATTGTCAAAATAAAACAAGAAGTAAAATTTAATTTTGCTAAAAGGTAAATTTTAATAATAATGTCTTTGTTTTGTAAAGGACCTTAACATTTATATAGCAACACATACTTTTGAGATCAACAAATTACTTGACTTTTGATGGCCACAAATGCTGACAATGATAACTTACAAAATTATACAGTTTGACAAACTAAATCAGGGTTCATGCAGCTTTACCAGATAAGAATAAACTTATGTCAAATTGCCTCAGGATTCCCCAAGATTCTTCCAATTAAAAGCATGTTCCAGCATCTCCTTAATTCTCAAATGAATAAAGCCATCTTTTTGTTAGAATTTCCATTGTTGATGCTGTCCATTTTAGCAAGGGAGTGTTTATAAATCAGTCGTTCATTTTTAAAATCATCTGAGTAGGAAGAAAGTTTATTCATTTATTTATTAGAAACAGGATCTCATTCTGTTGCACAGACTGGAGTGCAGTGGCACAAAAAAGGCTCACTGTAGTCCAGACCTTTTAGGTTCAAGCGATTCACCTCAGCTTCCCAAACAGCTGGGATTACAGGTGTGCACTGCCACGCCTTGCTAATTTTTTGTCTCACTATGTTGCCCAAACTGACTCTCAAACTCCTAGCCTCAAGCAATTCTCCTGCCTCGGCCTCCCCAAATTCTGGGATTACAGGTGTGTCACTGCACCCAGCCAGGAAGAAACTTTAAAAGAATAATGTAATTATTTTAGGTATGTACACATTTCTACCTGCAGAAAAATTGAAAAAGCTTTGGCAATCTTGGCTCCAGCCAGCAGATGGATCTCCTTCAAGTTTACAAAGTTTGTAGAGTTGTTTGCATTCACTCTACGCTTCCAGAATAGAAAGCTTGGCCGAAATGAAATGAAACAAACCAAAAAATCTTGTACATTTTTCCCATGTCAAACGTAATTGTGACTACAAGACCTTGAATTGAAAGAATTATTGTATCCCTATCACCAAAAATCATCAAGCCAAACTATTCTTCTGAAAGTGAGCTTGCCCTAAATAAACAAATAAATAAATAAATTTGTTTTTGTGCTTCAATCAAACACGTCAGTACTTGTTTTTAGAGAGCCAGAAAACTCTCGTGGAGTCAGAAAACTCAAATCCTGTTCCCATTTCTTTTTAAAACCTCTTTTAAGGAAAAGATGATTCAACAGTCAGGCTTTCAGGAAGCTGATAAATTCTACCATACCATAGGCCTAGCAAAAAGAGATCAGAAGGGGACATAAGTTTTCTGGTGCCAACTCACAGGGACACTGCAAAGAAGCTAGCTTTTGCTGAAGGACCTGAATAAAGACATACAAATGGCCAACAGGTATATGAAAAAATGCTTAACATCCTTAATCATTAGGGAAATACAAACCAAAACAATAATAAGATATCACCTCACACCTGTTAGAATAGTTATTCCCAAAAGGTCAAAATGTAATAAGCATTGGGGAAAATGTGGATAAAATGAAACCCTTGCACACTGTTGGTAGGAATATAAATTCATATAGCCATTATGGAAAACAGTGTGGAGGTTCCTCAAAAAACTAAAAATAGAATTACCTTGTAATCCAGCAATCCTACCGCTGGACATCTATCCAAAAGAATTGAGATCAGTATCTTGAAGAGATAGCTGCACTCCCATATTCACTGTAGCACTATCACAGTAATCAACATATGGAAGCAACCTGAGTTCATCAACATATGAATGGATAAATAAAATATGGTATATTTACATAATGGAGTAATATTCCGACTTAAAAAAGGAGAAAATTTTGTCATTTGCAATAACATGGATGAACCTAGAGGCCATTACGCTAAGTGAAATAAGCTAGTCTTTGCCAATTTAGCTTGGTTGTAACCACATATATAGAGACCAGGCTCAAAACACCTTCCAGTCCCCAGGTACAACTTCCCCACTTCCTGTCCCAGTTACTCATGTTCATGCCAATAGACAAAACTTCAAAAACTGTTGTCTGCCTTTGATGCTGATGTAGAAAGCTTTGTTCCTCATCAAAATAGAAAGCCAGATATGTGGTCAAGCACTGCAGGTATTCCAATCATCTAAAAGAGTACCAGGATTTATTTTCTCCATTTTAGATAGAGTCTGCTGAATTTAACTCTCATTTAGGTAATGAGTCTAGGTCCTCATTATGAACACGGTATTACAGGCATCACAGAATATGAGTGTTCGTAATGAGGACCTAGACTCATTACCTAAATGGGAGTTATATTCAGTAGACTCTATCTATAAAGTCAGGGATGAGTAATCTTTTCTGTAAATAGTTTCATCAAAAATAAAGTAATTTTCGAAATGTACAGACATGTTACTTCATCTTCCATTGGCTAGAACTGTGTCACATTAGAAGTGTCACAGGTTTTGCATTCTGTCATGTCCAGTAATGAAGGGAAATCAATGGATACTTAGATATTATGCTTTTTTTTCTTTTAAAGTTTTTAAACTTAAGGTAGATTTATTGTAATCAAAAGAAATCACGTATGATTATAATAGCTGAATACAATTTCTTTTATTCTTAGGAAGGAAAATAATTCCAGATGTCAAAATGCAGCAATAATGAGGATCATTTACTGATGGTGCTCATCTAGCAATGCCTTGTCACCTGTATTAGGCAGACTAGGCTACACTGATATTGCAGTAACAAACAGCTATATCTTAGTAGCTCAATATGACAGAAGTTTCTCACTCTCACAAGAATCAATATGTGTCAGGGCAACTCTCCAGGGGAGTTTTCCTTCATATTGTGGTGATTCCTGTAATAATTAGACTACATTCCTGCAATAATTGACTCAACTGTCTTAATACAAGGTTCCACAATTGCTGAGGAAGAGAAGTTAGAGCTAAAGAATTGAGCACTGTATCTTAAGTGTTTCAGGCCAGAAGTAATACATACCATGTCTGCTCAGCCCCTTGACTATAAATAGGATATGGCCCCACATATATTTTACGGAGCTGGAAAGTGTAGTCTTAGAGTTAACCAGAGGAGAAGTGAACTGTATATTGGTGAGTAGTAATAGTATCTACTACACCATTCTAGAATCTTTTAGAATGCAGCAATGCCTTAATAATGTTTTTTCAAAAGAGTAGAAAGGAAATCAAAGACACCATAGGGATCTTTTGGACCTTAGTTAAGAATTCCCCATTTACCTTCTAAAAGTTGTAAATCCAACTTTCACTCAACTGATTCCAGTAAGATTGAGGATCATTTAATGGATTTAACATAAATTTTGTGACCAGTGGTCAACTCTGCCATTTACTAACTGTGTGAGTATATGTTCTTCTTGGAGAAATGACTTAACATCTTTGATTCTCGATGGCCTCATCATTAAAAGGAGGATGATAATGCCCAACTTCCATCATAGTTTTGATGAGTAAATGAGAGATGAAAAATGAACTAGCATAATCTCTGGCACATACCAGTTTCTTAATAAAACCTAGTTCCCTTCTCTATCTCCTCTCACCTCTTCCTGCCTTCCTTTACCTTTCTAAATATTGGCAGTTTCCAGAGAAAAGAAAAAGCCTTTGTGGTTAAGTGATGAAATCTGAAAAGACACAGTGCATGATCAGTCTATCATTCAATAGTGTGTAGTCTTGAGAAAATTACTTAAATATCTGAGCTTCAGTGTCCTCATTTGTAAAATAATAGACAATTTAGTACCCACCTCATAGGATGTTTAAGAGGGTTCATTTGTCTAATGTATATAAAATTAACTTACATTTATCAATGTGTTAGGAATTATTATTATTATTATTATTATTATTAACAATGCAACATGCTTACAATTTCATGTCAGAAGTTTGTTCTGCTTAAACCAAGCTTTGGAGAAGACTTTAATAACTAGTTATTCAATTATAATTCATGAACCAGAAGAATTGGCATAACCTGGGAGTTAGAAATGAAAACTCTTTTTCCCTAGAGCAAGAAAGGGAAAGAGAGAAAAAAAGATAAATGCAGACTCTCAAGATCTTATTCCAAATCTACAGAATTAGAAGTTGTAGCTTTACAAGTTTTTCAGGTGATTCCTGAAGATAAATATAAAGAAAAGAGGTTTAATTGGCTCATGGTTCTGCAGGCTGCATAGGAAGCATGATGCTGGCATCTGCTTGGCTTCTGTGGAAGTCTCAGAAAACTCACAGTCAAGGAGGAAGGTGAAGGGGGACCAGGCATGTCACGTGGCAGGAGCAGGAACAAGAGAGCCAAGGGGGAGGTGTCACACACTCTTAAACAACCAGATCTCACAAGAACTCACTCACTATCATAAGGATAGTATCAAGGGAATTATGGTATTAAACCACTAATGAGAAATTTGCCCCCATGATCCATCACCTCCCACAGGGTACCACTTCCAACCTTGGGGATACAAGTCAATATGAGATTTGGTTGGGGATACAGATCCAAACTATATCAGACTGGGAGTCAGGAAATCAACATTTTAATTGTAACTTCCACTGATGAGCTGATTTATTTTATACAAATCATTTAATTCATTTTAGCCTTTTTCCTCATTTACAAAATGAAAGAGTTAAACTCTGTGGTCTTAACTGGGAACATACATCAAAATTACTAGAGGAAGCTATTGCAAAATATCTGACAAGCCTGGGACCTGCCCATGGAGATTCTGATTCATTAGGTCTATCATGGTGTCAAAAGAAACAGGGGCAGCTGCTTTTGTATGGAAACCTCTGGAGGTGGGAAGAATAATAAACTAGAGAGGAGACACCTGTAAGATTGCCTCAAAGAGCAGAAAGTGAGGTCCTGGAAGCCAACGTGCAACAAACATTAACAAGTGCTCTGGTGCAAGAACCAAAATCCCGTGAATAGGTCAGGCTAGACAGATACTATGCTTAGTGTTTTTGTGGGAATAAAATTTAACTATGTGGGGAAAGTCCTTAGTATAAAACCTGGCACAGAATAGACCCTCAATAAAAGTCCTTCTCTTTCCCATTTCCCTCTTTAAGGAAGTTCCCAATTCACTTCAGAAGGATCTAACTGATTTCAAAGTGGCATACTCTAATGCGACTCTTTTAAGTGAGACAAAGTGGATAGCCTCAAAGACAAACAAAAACATCTAATAAATAATCTTAAAAGATAAAGCAGGACAATAAACACAATTTCTCATTTTATTAAGCAATAGAGTTTTGATATTGTAATACTGAGACTCCAGACCGGCCATACAATTTATAGAGCCTAGTGCAAAAGAGTCCAAGTTTTCAGTTAATCAGTGTTGTTGGGAGTAGTCATGAAGACAGTCACAGGTCCCAGTTCTTCACTGGGTGAATAGTGCAGATTTGCATGGGAAAACAGTAGAGATAAATGCCAAGATCTGATGAGAATGTGCATGCATTATTTGAACTCCTCTCAATTATCTGAGATATTTGGTCTTACTAATACTTTTGTTTCCATTATATTCAGCTAACTATAGAGTAAAACAGTGACTGCTTCAAAACTACAAGGCTACATGAATGCTTATCCTCCTCGTTACCAAAAATCTTCATTCCGTAGACTAATCAAAGCAGGAAATTTGGAAAAGCACCAGTGAGACACAAGCTTAGCATGTGTGACCAAGATTAACTCAAAATTACTAGAAGGGAGACAGGAAGGAAGGAAATTAATCCACACCCCCTGCAAGGGATAAAAAAAAATATGAGCAAAAAGCTTGATTAAAAAAATCTCCAAGTCAAAAAGACTGTTTGAACAAAAGCAGCACTTGAACAAGATGAAATAGAATACCCTAGGCAGAATAGAAATGACTTCCATTGGAAAGCTGATGTTTCCCAAAGAAGGAAACTCCGCAGAAATTCAAAACAAAGATAAAGGCATAAAGAATCAAAGTACACATTAAGAATATTAAATTCTACTAAGTGAGCAAAGTGATTGATTCATAAACAAGCACAGTAAGGAAGCTCTCTAGCAACTAGCATATGTTGCCTGAAAGCATAGGCAATGAATGCATTCAAATAAGCACACATGGCCACCCAGAGACCAACACCTTACTAAGATGTCTTTGGGGCTTATGGTATGGAACCCCAATGTATTGTAAATGAAATGGTCTCACAGTAGGGTTCTTTTATAATCACAGACATAACATCCCCCCCACCACCCACCAAAATCAGAAGATATCAAGAAAGAGCTAACTCAAGCTGCTTTGCATGTTTTTAAAAAGTTTTATTGAGTATCATTAATTATTATTACTTTTTTTGAGACAGTCTAACTCTGTCACCTAGGCTGGAGGGCAGTGGCATGATTTCGGTTCACTGCAACCTCTGCCTCCCGGGTTCAAATGGTTCTCCTGCCTAAGCCTCCTGAGTAGCTGGGATTACAGACATGCACCACCACACTTGGCTAATTTTTGTATTTTTAGTAGCGATGGGGTTTCACCTTGTTGGCCAGGGTTGTCTCAAACTCCTGACCTCAGGTGATCTGCCCGCCTCGGCCTCCCAAAGTGCTGGGATTACAGGCATGAGCCACCGTGCCTGGCCTGTATCATTAATTTCTATGTTTGCTTTGATTCATCAAATATTTGTTGTGCACCTAGTATCTACCAGGTTCTGTGGTAGATATAGGGGATATAAAAGTAAATAAGGCATATCCCCCAAGCCTGGGCAACGTGGTGAGCTCCTGTCTCTATGAAAAAAAGAAAAAATTAATTAGCTGGGCGTGGTGACATGTTCCTGTGATCCTAGTTACTCTGGAAGCTGAGGTGGGAGGATCACTTGAGCCTAGGAGGTCGAGGCTACAGTGAGCTGTGATTATGCCACTATACTCCAGCCTGGGCAACACAGCAAGACCTTGTCTCAAATAATAATTATAATAAATAAAAATAAAAAATAAGGTGTAGCCCGTATCTTAAAATACCTTAAAATCCAGTACAAGAGACTATAGGAAACTAAGTAATAGTGATACATGGTACTCATGGAAAGCTGGAGGTATATATAATACTAATATGAAAACTTTCCCTCAACTTTGTCAGGAGAAGTCCCCTTGATTTACAAGTCTTTTGGCCTCATGACTACGTGCTTTTTTTTCCCACTTAGTATCACTGATACAGTTTGGATGTTTTGTCCCCTCCAAATTTCATGTTAAAATGTGATCCCCAAAGTTGGAGGTAGAGCCTGGTGGGAGGTGTTTGGGTCATGGGGCCGGATCCCTCATGAATGGCTTAGCACTATCCTCATGGTAATGAGTGAGTTCTCACGGAGACTGGCTGTTTAAAAATGTGGGGCACTTCTTTCCTCTCTCTTGCTCCCTCTCTCACCATGTGACACGCTGGCTTTTCTTTGCCTTCCACCATGACTGTAAGCTTCCTGAGGCCCTCACTAGGAGCAGATGCTGGCACTATGTTTTGTGTAGAGCCTGAGGAACCATGAGCCAAATAAACCTCTATTCATTATATATTACCCAGTCTCAAGTATTCCTTCATAGCAATGCAAACAGACTAACACGATTACTTTTGACAGGGTAAAGATATTGCCTATGTGAACAGGATATAAAAAAAGTCGAACGTCTCTGAAACAAACAAAAAAGGGTGCTTAGATGGGGAAACTAAAGCAACATTCTTACCACTGATAAATGGTTATAAATGGACAAGATTGATTTCAGGTACAATTTTAAGGCCAGTGAGGTTTCCCTTTAGCTCCTCCTTGTTTTTTTCAGAATTCACCATTTCAGACTCTCAATGATCTCTTATGCCTTGCAGGATCCAGAATCCCTTCCTGAGAACAGCTTTTTGGAAGCTGATGTGCAGTTCTCTACCTGTCAAATATTTTCACTATAATGTCCACAAATTTCTAGTATGGTATAGTGCTATAATTTATTTATTTATTCATTCATTTATTCATCTATTCATGCATTCAAAAAAATATTGAGAGCCAGACACTGTGTTAGGCACTAGAAATGCAGTGGTAAGCAAGACTGGTGTTGTCTTTGCCCTCAGGGTTACAGGTTAATTAGAGATAATTTCTCTAAGTATAAGATATTATCTAGAAGGTACAGCAATGACTATTTCTGTTGACATATATACTATAGGAAATGCTGGTTGTAAAATAATTTAAGTCACACTGGGACATTCTTCATTTTCATGAATAGGAAGAAATTGAGGAAAATATCTATAAAAAAGTATTGTGATTTAAAAAGTATTCTGTAATGAATTACTTTTTGAATAAGTAACTAGAAAATGTTAATATCAATATGGTTTACTGGGTTCTGTAAATTTAGAAAGGAAAATTGACTAGATTATGTTAGAGAAAATAAGGGTACTTATTTTATGAAAAACTCTCAAACCACATTTTCCCAACATTCTCACACATCACAACAACAATCATCAACACCAAAGAAGATTTCTGTGACCAAATAAATGTGTGTGTAGTTTCCCCACATACCAAGCAGCAGACACCAACTGGGTATCTTCCAATTCAATCCCAACACTATCTTACTTGGAGATAGGTCAGATAACATAGGTTGAGGGCTCAGTCCCCAAGATTTCTCCCACCCTCAGACACCATTGGCAAGTCCGGGCCTCCAGAACTTCTGGTCAGTGGGCTTAAAGTATGGGTTCCCACAAGCCCCTCTTTGGGTTCCATTAATTTGCTGGAGTGGCTCACAGAACTCAGGGAAACACGTATACTGGTGTATTATAAAGGATATTACAAACAATACAAATGAAGAGATGCATAGGGTGAGGTACAGGGGAAGGGGTGTGGAGCTCCCACACCCTCCCTGGGTGTGCCACCTTTCAGGATTCTTCACATGTTCAGCGATTCGGAAGCTCCCTGGATGCTGTTCTCTTGGGTTTTTATGAAAGCTTCATGACACCAGCATTTCTTTCCCCAGAGTATGGGGTGAGACCCTCTCTGTATGAGGGATTTATGACCCAGAATTAGAAAGGTGGAAGAAGATTAGAGTCCTGCCTTGGTGCAGGTAAAAGGAAGGCAGGAGAAGGTCAGATTTTGTTCCCTGAGGCCTGCCCCTAAGGCCTAACATTCCCAACACTATAATAAAAGACTGTAACAAGGGCTATGGGAGTTTTCAGCCAGGAACTGTGGATGCCCTTGTTACAGTATATGTAATATATAGTATATATACACTATATAATATATAGCATATTATATATTATATATAGTACATAATATATATTATATATACAATATACTTTGTATGTATATATTATACATTTACAATGTATATTACATATATATAGTTTAACACCACAGCACTTCTTCCCCACTTCCTGATAAACTCTGAAATACACATCTCTTTTATTTAAAGAGGAGCAAAGGGACAGCTATTTTCCAAGTCATTCAGCCTTTAAACAGATCAATCTCACTGAAAACCATTGAGATTCAAATATATTAAATGTTAAAACAAGGATATTTTTGAATGCAGAGCTTACAGTAACAGATCTGTAGCAACACATTAAGACTAATTCTTTGACATATCACTTTTAGTAGATGCCCTTTTCAGAAGACCACTTAACTCTGCTCATTTAACAATCCATTCCTTGCCTTTGCTTTTGAAAGAGCAATGACATTTGCCCTTCTTATTTCTGTAAGCAGTGTCATAAAGCTTAATTTCAATCAGAGGGTTCAGCAGCTCAGAAAATTTGTACCCTTCCATTCCTCTTATGATAAAAAGAAATGTACTTTTTTCTAATAGGGAAAGGGGTAATGAAGTAAAGGTTTAGTGTTCATGATTATGGTTGATTTCTGAGGTTAATTCATTTAAGTCTTTTTTAAAAAGTGGTTTTGGCTATATGCTGCTGGTATAATATATGTTGATATAAAGCATACTTAAAATTTTACCATTGGTTAATTAGCATTAACAAAATAGGAATGCTACTCATTTAACTACAGTTCATATTCATTTGAAGCATAACTTTGACATTTTTCTTTCTTTAAATATTATAAATGGCTCATTATTTCATCAATGTTCATTACCTTGACATATCATTCATTTTTATTCCTTTTAAGTACAAATGGAGAATTGTATTTAAGGAATGAACAAATTAAAACTAAAATTGAACACCCTTCGTATTCATCTCCTATCTTTGTTGTAACAAATTACTACAAAGTTGGTGACTTAAAACGACACGTTTATTCTCTTACAGTTCTGGAGGCCAGAATTCTAAAAATAGTTTCACTGGGCTGAAATGAAGGTGTTGGCAGGTCGAGCTTATTTCAGAGGATCTTGAAGAAAACACATTTTTTGCCTTTTCTATTTTCTAGTGGCTTCTAGCATTCCTTCGTTTATGGCCGCACCACTCCAATCTCTGCCTCCAGTCACATTACTTTCTTCTCTTCCGCATGTTATATTTTCCTCTGTCTCCCTCTTATAAGGGTACATGTGATTACAATTAGGGCCTACTCAGACAGTCAGATAATCCAGGATAGTCTCCCCATTTCAAAATTTTAAAGCACATCTGCAGTCTTTATTTTTTTTTGCCATATAAGGTAACATTCACATGTTCCAGGGATTGGGACATAGATACCTTTTGACTCCATTATTCAGCCTACCATGCCCTCCTAAACTACATACCAAGAGACATTATGACTTCCATGGACGATACACACTTTAGCCTTTGTGGCCCTCTCTTCGGTAAAAAGAAATTTAAAAATATTTTTTATGACTGCATTGATATAAAGATGAATATGTATAAATTTATTTTTATCATAAATGTATATACATTATTATTACATTAATTTTTCTTCCCATTTTAAAAGAAATTAAAATAATACTTTTGTGAATCCCTAAAAGTATTATGGGCCCTAGGCATGTGTCTAATGAGAAAGTCAACCTTGCATACAGAAAACATGTAAGGTAGTTTGGATCTCAGCAGCTGATAGAATTTTAAAAGTATAGAAGCTCAGGAAAGAATTCTAATATATACATAGGTTTCTTAATTGCATTTTGGTTTTCAAAAGTCATAAGATTTCTGTTACAGTTTAAATAAGTGTTCCATTCTGTAAGCTTTGTCATTTTTCTATCATGTGACCTTTAAAAAGGAAAAAACAAATCCTTTTTAAGAAGGACTATTTTTTCCATACCTAATTGATGAAAAAATAATGTGCAAGATGTTTTAAAATGAAATAAAAATGGTTCCATTCTGTGTCATCCCACTGCAAATTTTGTGAGTAACAATACACAGTCCATTGTGTATGTTTTCTTTTTAAATTTTAAAGGTTGGGGTAAGAGAGAAATAACACTAATAATGTTGAACCAAATCACACAACTTTAATGTGACCTGGTTGGACACCACCCAATTTATGCCTCTTTCAAATTAGGTTTCTCAATGATAATGTTGTTCTACCATCAAATGGTTCTTTTTTTTTGGACGGAGTCTTGCTGTTGTCGGCTTGGGGTGGAGTGCAATGGCACTATCTCAGCTCACTGCAACCTCTGCCTCCCAGGTTTCAGCAATTCTCCTGCCTCAGCCTCCCAAGTAACTGAGATTACAGGTGCCTGTCACCATGCCTGGCTAATTTTTGTATTTTTGGTAGAGATGGGGTTTCACCATGTTGGCCAGGCTGGTCTTGAACTCCTGACCTCAGGTGGTCTACCCACCCCGGCCTCCCAAAGTGCTGGGATTACAGGCCTGAGCCATCACGCCCAGCCCATAATTGTTTACACAGTTCATCTATGGCTTAAAGTACTACATTTTCTTTGGCAATACAAGGAGAGTGAAGAATCATACAAATTTTTATTTTCAGTATCTTATGAAAGATTATGCTAATCATAGAAATCACAGCTTGGGTAGCTAACAGCAAATCAAAGTTTGGTTTTTCTTTAGTAGGAAAATGTTATTATTGTGCACTACTTTTCAACTAGAAATTCTACAGTCATACATTTTCTAACATTTAAACTTCTTGCAAACGAAGCAGGGCGTTCCCGATAGAAGCCAGCTGCAAACAGCAGACCCTGGGGGCTTGTTTATATGTAAACATCTTGAAAATCCAGAAAGTCAGGGAAAGGTCAGAGAAACAACAATGTGTCTTGTGACTTGGTAACATTCCACAAACGACTGTATAAAATAAAGCGGAGCGGGTCGTTCCGCACGGCCGCCATGTTTGTCTTGTCTTGTGTTGTCTTGTGTGTTCATTCCTTTGTTTAGGAAACACGTGGACCCCAACAATATAGTACACATTTTAAGTTTTACATAGTTATGAAATCTCAGTGATAATAACAATAGTTACAATTTCAGCTTTACATGTATTATCTCATTTATTGCTCATAGCAAAAATTAAGACAGATACTTTTACTTTATTCCATTTTAGAAGTGAGGACACTGAGGCATTGAGCAGTTAAATAATTTGTCCAAAAGCACACAGCTAATAAATGACAAAATTGAGATTTAAACCTAAGCAAGTTCTGTCTGCCTACAGAGCCTATACATGTAATCCACCATATTATACTGTCTCCACACAGACTATTCATAATATTCTAACATTCCACATTTTTGTGGAAAATGCCAACACTAATAAAACGTTTTTGATGATTGCAAAGTATCAACCAAAGTCAATTAATGACACACACATATGCCATGAACAAAACACAGAATACACTCATAAAATTAACTAGAGTTTGCATAGAATAGTGTAGTCCAGTTTAATTGACTGAAGAATGAAATTAAAAATTTCAAAGTTTTGGTACCTTCATGGAAAAAGTTGTTAGTTTTATTGAAACTGCCTTTGAAAAAAAAATTATGACAAGAGAAATCTCACATAGTTGACTCCATCTTGCTTCTGACCTCTAAGCTGCTGTTGGTCATTCCTGGGCATAGACCAAGCTAGGTTAGAAGGAATTTAGTTTTTAGTTTAACTTGAAAGCAAGGATAAGGTCGGGCACAGTGGCTCACACCTGTAATCCCAGCACTTTTGGAGACTGAGTTGCGAGGATCACTTGAACCCAGGAGTTCAAGACCATCTTGGGCAAGATGGTGAGACCCCATCTCAACAACAACAACAAAAAACAACAACAATAAAAATTAGCTGGACATGGTGGTGTACACCTGTGGTCTGAGTTACATGGGAGGCCGAAGCAGTAGGATCACTTGAGCTGAGAAGGTCAAGGCTGCAGTGAACCATGTTCACACCACTGCACACTGCACTCCAGCCTTGGTGACAGAGCAAGACCCTGTCTCAAAAAATAATAATAATAATGATTATAGCACCTCTCTAAAACTAACCTCCTCCTTGCTCAGGTACTGAAAACTGCCTTTGTAAGACTAATGAAAAGCCATAAGAATACGATTATGGGAGGGCCCTGAACTCTACTAAAATGTAGAGTAGTTTCTATTATTCTTTACTGTTCAGGAGTCGTGTGGCTAGAGGTCACAAAATAAGTGTAGTTTCTATAATCTTTCACTGCTCAGGAGCCATGTGGCCAAAGGTCACAAGATGTGTGCCTTCTCCAATTGTTCCTGTAGAAAATATCACTATTCTAAAACCCATTTTTTTCCCTGAGACAGGGTCTCCCTTTGTTGCCCAGCCTGGGCACTGCTTCCAACCTCTAAGATTGTTTTGTTATCTCCTTCAGGCTGACCCCACCAGGATGCAACTGATCCTGTGGCCCCACCCAGAGGTGGACTCAGAACATGAGGTTCATTTTCCACAGATCTATGATTTCATCCACAACCAATCAGCAGCACCCATTCCCTAGCCCCTTGCCCACCAAATTGTCTATAAAAACTCTAAGCTCTGATCCTTTGGGGAGACTGATTTGAGTGATAACTCCAGTTCCCCTACATCAGCTGGCCTTGCATCAATTAAACTCTTCCACTACTGTAATGCCAGGTTCTCAGTGAATCGATTTTGTCTGTGCAGATGGCAGGAAGAACCCCTCCAGTGATTACATTACTTTGTTACAAAGCCAAAGACTTTACTGGTAGCCCAGTCAGTTTCATAACTGTATGGGGGGCACAAAGAGGACTTGGGCAGAGAGAACGAATGACTCACAACAAATCTATTGTTTCTACTACAAATGAAACCAATCCAAGACTATGCCCCACTAAAGAAGGGGCAGTTGTGCCACACTATATACGAAAGACAACATTAAAACACAAGGAGCTATAGGCTTAACTAAAAGCACTTTGTGCAGTGCTTTGCTGTTTTAAAGATGGGGTGTCTTTATTACTACATCATGCCAGAAGTAAAATACTACTGCTACAATAATAGTAGTAATGTATGTATGAATATTTTCAAAATGCCAAAGCACTCTGATTCACCCCGTATCCCTGCCCAAATTCACAGCTCATTTCGATACTATAGAATCTACTAATTGGAAGGGACTGTAAGAGTTACCAAGTACAGTTTATGAGTAGTATAGAGATTCCATCTGTACTATGATGAGCAGGTGGAAAGTCAGTCTCTCCTTAACCCTTCCAGTGATAAGGAACCCACAGAGCAGCATGAAAAGTAATTCATTCAATTATTGTACAGTAATAGTTTTTAGATATTGTTGCCCTACCTGATTGTCTGTACTTCCATTTATTAGGCCTAGTTGAGTTTTTGAAAAAGACAGAAATATGGTTAATCTCTTCTCCTCATGACAGTATTTTTAAAGAGCAATTATGTTCTTTCTCTTTCTTTAATGAATCACCTCAAGTTCTATAAACCATTCTTCATATGAAATATTTTCACAGAAAAAACACAAGATGTTTACTAACTAATTTCTTATGGGTCAAAGATCAGAAGATGAGCCTTGTAAGCTATACATGTGAAAGGATTCACCTGTTTCATTATTGCAACTTTTCCTCAATTCTGAAGTTATTATCTATTCATTTCCTGAAGCAAATTTCACGAGAAAAACATGTCCCTCTGATATCTCACTATGCTTGTTCGTAAGCAATTTGAAAAGAGAATGCCTTTGCCAAAATCGTTGCTTGATTCAGAGGCGTTTGAACTTTTTACGTATGATCATGCATCCACGCAGTTAAAAGGTTTTCCACACAATGTATCAGCCCAGCACATTTTCTTTTGATGATTTCATTGACCTCGTGCCTATCCTATCAGTTTTATCCACATACTCATATGAGTCACAGTCCTCAAAATGTCATAAACATGAGGTTTTGTTTTCATTGTGTGAATATTACTTTAGACAAGATGAGGAGAAAGCTTTAAAGTCAAGCATTCAAAACTTAAGGAACGCCTACATGTTTTCCCCTTCCATCTTTCTCATGGACGCATTTATACTGAAACAATCTGACAACGACATTCTATTTACATGTAATCTTAACTGGTCTCTAACATTTTCAACAAGTACATTTTCTCAAACCCTCAACCGTCTATTGCCTTGAACTTCCTCCTTCCTCTCATCCTGTCAATGGAGGGTAGAATTCTCCTCTCCATCCTTCCAGCATTTCCTCCTTTACAATGTTTTTCACTTTGTCAATCTGTTTCATAATAAATAACCTAACTCTTCATGAAGCACTCCATCCACCTTCCTGACTTAACTTAAACCTTTGCTCTCTCCT
Organism: Colobus angolensis palliatus; assembly: GCF_000951035.1. Lineage (NCBI taxonomy): Eukaryota > Metazoa > Chordata > Mammalia > Primates > Cercopithecidae > Colobus > Colobus angolensis. The sequence goes on along the minus strand of NW_012114699.1, from coordinate 1,568,124 downwards.
AAGGACAGGCTTTCCCAAGAAGTCTCCTGGAGGAAAAGCCACTTATCATTACACCTTGGGTGAGATGAGGGAGGAGAATGCAAGGCAGTATTCTCCTTTACCACTAGTTCTCCTTTACCACTTTCAAACCATTACTTCTCTACTCCCTTGATAAAGTACCTAGTCCTTGAAGATGGTTTTACCATGATCTAACTCATCTCATTACTGAAATCTGTAGCTGTACTGGTCATTTTATCACTATTTAGTATTTAGAAGCCAAATCAGCTTATAAATGCTTTTCCTGAGCTACAAGACAGTTATATAATGAAGCTAGGATGAAACAAACGAAAATATGGAAGACTGAGGTCGGAGTTTATTGGCACCTGCTATTGCCTCTCTGTATATCTAGAGTTTATTCACCCATTTTCTCCATTTTTGCTTCCTTGTCTCCTTTCAGTAAACCATTTATGCTAGACTATAATAATCAGGCTTTTGTCCTACAACTGCAAGGAAAGTATCCTCACCGAGGTCCGCAATGACTCCTGATTGACAAATCCAATTTATTTGACATAACAGACTGTAGGTCATTCATTTTTAAATGATCCCTTACTTTGCCTCCCATTATATTACATATTCCTAAATTCTCTTCCTATCTCTTGTATCCCGCTGACCATCCTTACATGTTGGTGTTCTGCAGAATTCTGTCTTAGGTGCTGTTCTCTTTTTACTTTATACCTTCCTTTTTTGGAAACAGAACCATTTCTTCTTATTTCACTCCATTCACCACTACCACCCCTGATTCTGGACCTATATAACTCTATCTGGTTCTTCAAGTTTCAACCCATGAATTCTTTTCTGTGAGGAGTCTTTCTTTACTAATTTCCCTCCTACCTTTAGAGCTTCCAATATGTCTTCTCTTTTAGAATATGTAGTATTTAGGTATTACCTTTATTTTTGCCTCAACTTTTTAAACGTCATTTTCCCCTTAAGGCCTGTAGTGTATTGATTACGTTTACAGTTCCTTTTTTGGCTATTTCAAATTGAAAAGGGGTCACCCTCTCTGAATGCTTTCATCACTATCATTTCCTCAATCAATTCTGCATTATTAGTAAAAGTTCAAACCAATGTTTCCCCTTGGTATTCTGTCCTTCTTAAAAATTAAATATTCAGGCTGAGCGCGATGGCTCACGCCTGTAATCCCAGAACTTTGGGAGGCTGAGGTGGGCGGATCATGAGGTCAGGATATCGAGACCATCTTGGCTAACACGGTGAAACTCCATCTCTACTAAAAATACAAAAAAATTAGCCAGGCATGGTGGCAGGCGCCTGTAGTCCCAGCTACTCAGGAGGCTGAGGCAGGAGAATGGCGTGAACCCGGGAGGCGGAGCTTGCAGTGAGCCGAGATCACGCCGCTGCACTCCAACCTGGGCCACAGAGCAAGACTCCGTTTCAAAAAAAAAAAAAAAAAAAAATTGAATATTCAGCAACATCAAGACAAGAATGTATCTTTTTCTACTTTTAGCTAAAATAATTATAAAATATGTACACAGTTGACAATCTCATCCCTATAATGTCTTGCTGTGTAAGAATTGGTATATCTGGGTTGGGAGCAGTGGCTCATGCCTGTAATCCCAGCACCTTGGGAGGCAGAAGTGGGCGGATCATGAGGTCAGGAGTTCAAGACCAGTCTGACCAATATGGTGAAACCCTGTCTCTACTAAAAATACAAAAATTAGCTGGGCATGGTGGCAGACACCTGTAGTCCCAGCTATTCGGAAGGCTGAGGCAGCATAATCGTTTGAACCCGGGAGGCGGAGGTTGCAGTGAGCCGAGATTGCACCACTGCACTCCAGCCTGGGTGACAAAGCGAGACTTTGTCTCAAAAAAAAAAAAAAAAAAAAAAAGAATTGGTGTATCTGAATACAGATACAGTATATAGTGTATATATACTTTTAAAAGCATATCATTTGTTTGTCCCTCCTTTCCTCTAGCCTTATAAAATAGCCTCACTACATTTCTACACTGGAGTCCGAGATTTTTACACAGGTGCTCATTTTGATAGACAATGTCATTCGGTGATCCTTGCTTTTTATTTCCATTATCATATTCTATATTTGTAGTAGACAGAATTCCAAGATGGCCTCAAAGATTTCCTCCTCTTGGTATTCAGAAAATGTACATGCCCCTCCTCTTGAATGATATCACTTCTATGATTAAGTTACTGATCAGTTGACTTTAAGACAATCAAAAGGGAGATTATTTTGAGTGGGCCTGAAATAACCAGGTAAGTCCTTTAAAAGAATGTGAAGTGTCAGAGAGGTACTTTTCCTAACCTGAAAGAAAGCAAACATCCATGTTTTGAACTCCTATAGGGATTACATGACAAGGAACTGTGGGCAGCCTCAAGGAGCTAGGAGAGGTCCCCAGACAAAAGGCATCAAGAAAATGGGGATCTCAGCATCAACTACAAGAAACTGAATTCTGCCAATAGTCAGTGAGCTTTTATTTCAGTTCTCAGGTAATTTACTTTCTCTACTGTTCTCAGACTCTCACTTCTGAAGCAGCATAGTTGTCTGGGGTAAATACCTAGGGTTCGTCATCTCACACCAAGAAGATTAAGGAAGGACACAGACACACATGAGGAGTGAGTTTAGGAGCAGAGGTTAATAGGCAAAACAAAGACAAAGGAGAGCAGCTCTCCCTCTCTCATGAGAGAGAGGAGTGTCTGAAAGGGAAAAGCCAGCCTATGGTGGACCACAGCAGATTTTATATGCAGGATTGAGGAGGCCTATCTGATTTATGGTTCAGACACATTGGTTCGACCAGGTGTGAGGTTTACATAGTGTACAGGGAAGGCTGGTCGCCCCACCCGAATCTTATTATGCAAATGGACTTTCCACTTTGCCAGCACCACTTGTCTGCTTCTTACTGTACATGTGCTGGTAAAGAGAAGGGAAGATGGAGCCACCATTTTGATCATGCTTAGTCCCATGTAGCCTTTTCCTATTAGCACTGCTGGCTTTCACCGGTGCGAGCTTCCAGCTTGCTTGCTATGTCTGTAGCTCAATTTTACAGGCTGCTCTTTGTTAGAAAAGAAAATGCTTTCCATTAAAAGGAAAACCTTACAGAGGACTTCCTTACTCTCACTATCTGCCTAAATAATTTCTTTTTAACTCCTATGTTACTACTACAGTTTAATAGTGTTTTCCAAATTTCTCTGATAAGAATCTCTTGGCATGCTTGATTTAAAACAAATTCTGAGAACCCACGCCACACCCACTGAATAAGCACCTTCAGGAAGATAGGTTTGGTTATCCGTTTTGTCAATAATTCCTTTTAGTGACTCTTACCCATGAAATGTTGATTAATACCATGGCCCAGCAAAACAGCTCATCCTATTTGACAACAGCTCTGCATCCACCTGATAGATCACTATATCCTTTCAATGCTTCCAAAATAATGGTCGATATGGTTTGGATCTGTGTCCCTGCCCAAACCTCACGTTGAATTGCAATCCCCAATGTTGGAGGTGGGGCCTGGTGGAAGGTGATTGGATCATGGGGGTGACTTTTAATGGTTTAGCACCATGCCCCGTAGTTCTATCTTCTGATAGAGTTCTCAAGAGATCTGGTTGTTTAAAAGTGTGTGGCACCTCCCCACTGTCTCTCTCTTCCTCCTGCTCCTAGACATGTGAAGTGAAGTGCCGACTCCTCCTTTGCCTTCTGCCATGATTGTAAGTTTCCTGAGGCATCCCCAGAAGCTGAACAGATGACTAGCATCATGCTTCCTGTACAGCCTGCAGAACTGTGAGCAAATTAAACTTCTTTTCTTTATAAATTTCCCAGTCTCAAGTATTTATAGCAGTGTGAGAACAGACTAATACATTGGTATTCAAATAAGAAAAAAAATGGAAGTTCCACGTGTGTCCCAACTTCTTCCATTTCTACCCAGAATTTCAAAATTACTACTGATTTATTATTGTTTAGCTATGGTAATAAAACGTATTCTCCAGTTCATCACTGTGTTTTTATCGCTTCCTCTTTATCCCATTGGTGAGGGAGGGATCCCCACCCCAGGGTTATGGGGATGGACGAACACGCAACACCCAATGCTGGACAGATGAGACTGATCACAGTTTATCAATTACATATACTCACAGCCTAAGGGAGGAGGACACCACACACCATACAGGGCCACACAGGAGTTTGCCCTCTGGAGCAGACCAAGCAACCAGGGGCTGTGGGAGGCAGGCTTTGTAGTATCAGACAGGTGGGGTGACCCTTAGTTCCCACAGGAGGATGTGATTGGCTTATTTGAATAATTCCATGGGCTGGCAAAGAACTGAAAGCCACTACTTAGGAACTGCACCTGGTCTCCTTGACAAGGAGGCTTGTTAGGCTAGGGGAACTTATCTGTGGGAGCAGAGTGGGGAGAAAAACTCATAGGTAGGCCATTTGAGGCTCTCTCAGTTTCACCAGATATCAAGGCAGTACATAATATGAGGCTTTAATTTTAGGCCTTACACCACACAGTGGCTTTGATAAACAGTGGCAGGCAAGGCCCTCAACATATTCTGAATAGTTGTGCCAGGAAGATAGCTCATGCACCACTTTATCATGCTGGATGAATTTTTAATCTATATTTACATGTAGCTACTTTCTATGTGTAAGATTTGTAACAATAAAAAAAGCAGATTCCTGAATACTCCTCTGAACACATATCATGCATTTATTTTTAATTTTTATCTTTTTGAGACAGGCTCTCATTCTGTCACCCAGACTGGAGTGCAGTAGTACCATCATGTCTCACTGCAGGCTTAACTTCCCTGGGCTCAGGTGATCCTCTCATCTCAGCCTCCCAAGTAGCTGTGACTACAGGGGCATGCCATCATTCCCGGCTAAGTTTTGTAGAGACAGGGTTACCCCATGTTGCCCAGATTGGTCTTGAACTCCTGGGTGCAAGTGATCTTCCCACCTCAGCCTCCCAAAGTGCTGGGATTACAGGTATGAGTCACCACACCAGGCCTGATATTTTAATAAAAAATAATTGCAGCCAAACATAGCAGTTCATGCCAGCAGTTTGGATGACCAAAGTGAGAGGATCATTTGAGGCCAGGAGTTCAAGACCAGCCCGGGCAACACAGGGAGCTGCTGTCTCTATATAACAGTTTTTAAAATATATAAAATATCAAATTTTCAAAATTATAAATGGAGGAGAAATATTAAACTATGTTATCACGAAGTTAGTTTAAGTCTGCCTTTAAAGTAATTCATTTCAATTGTGCATATCACTTGGAAAACTTTCTCAAACCTTACACACATCCCATTCTCCTTTCTTCCCTTTCAGTCTCACCACATATTGCCCCAGCGGGAGGATGTTTCTTTGTAGTGAATTATTGCTGTAACCTTCAGTGTAGCCATGAGTGTGCCTGGAGGCAAAGAAGTTGATAACCACTTTCCAGTGTTGTCCAATAATAGAGTATTTCCTTTCCCTTCCCTCTCTTTTTTTTCCTCTTCTTTCCTTTTCTCTTTCTCCTCTATCTTACCACTGCTGCAAGTTAATTGGAATCTAGAAGATGGACTTTGGCTGAAGATTATGTAAGAGGACAATAACACCAATCTGTCTTTAGGCCAATATTCTCATGGCCTAAAGTTGCAAGAGGCTGAAAGACTAAAGTATTACTGCAGAACCTCTCTGGAATAGATATAATTCTAAGACATCATTCAGGGAGATTGAAGGAGTAGTCTAATCAAAACGATTAAAGTAAGAATTAAGAATGGGGTTAAAGTATCATTTCTCTTACGAAATTCTGGGATTTTCAGGGATTTTTTTTCTAAAAAGATTACTTCATAAACATAATCTTTAAATATTATATGTTTAAAGTACATCTACACATAGCTTATAAAGTAAGAAATAAAGACATATCTGTCTGAGACTTAGGGGACGTTATTATTGTTTGCTTCATATATTCCTATTCACAGTACCTTTCCCACTTGGGAGCAGTGTATCATATTTGCAATAAAAGCAAGCAAATGAAAGAAAAAAAAAAAAAAGAAACTAACTCCAGTGAGCTGAACTTGCAAACCTCAAGTTATGCAGTAATCGCAAACATCATGTATGTCAATGTAATTGTGGCAAATGTGAAACATGATCTAGTTTAAATCATATTTAATCAGAAATGGGCAATGGTTCAGAAATGTAATGTTTCCATTTTAAGGGTGTTAAAATTCATTACTATATTAGCTTTGTGTTTTTGAAACTTTTTGGACATTGGGCTTAGGCCCAGAGGAATTTCAAATATCAAAATTGATACTACATATTTAACTATCATAACCACTCAGCAATTATGCTTGCCTGCTATATTCTCATCCAACAACTCCACAGTCTAGGAACTTGTGTGCATATTAAGATTCCTATGGAAGTTATAGCATTAATGAAATTGAGTTTTAAATTTCCCTAGGCTCAACCTAGACATTAAGAATATAAATGTAAATTAACAGAGAACTAACAGCCATGAATACTAACACTCAAATCACATTCATTTTCATTTAAATTTTACTCAGACATCAGGGAAACAATTTCTTCTCCTTTCCTCTAAAGAAATTATATTAATAATTTTGGCAGTCTTCCTGTGATGAAACAACATAGAATGCAATGCAGAATGCAACACCTTTAAATTACTTAGAAAACAGACACATGAAAACTAAATCTGGATAGATCATATTTGCTTTGCTTGTGGGACAATTTTAGAGACTGAACCTAGTCTACTCCTGAGTTTAAGGAGATTCTAAGGTTTAAAACTATGGGTTAAATATATATATATATATATATTTTTTTTCTGTTTAAAAT
>NW_012114699.1:1501922-1561120 GCF_000951035.1 Colobus angolensis palliatus | reverse complement strand
CTCCCCCCTCCCCATGATAGGCCCCAGTGTGTGATGTTCCCCTTCCCGAGTCCAAGTGATCTCATTGTTCAGTTACCACCTATGAGTGAGAACATAAATATATTTACTAACCAATAGCCTGTTAATGGTCTTTAGTACCACCAAGTATAATAAAGGGAAGCATAAATTACATAGCTCAAACCACAACAACTCTGCATAGTGATATAACCAGTACAGTAGTCCCCTCTTATTCATGGATTTGCTTTTAGCAGTTTGTTAATCACAGTCAACTACACTCCAAAAAGATTACATAGAAAATTCTAGAAATAACAATTCACATGTTTTAAATTGCATGCTGTTTTGAGCAGCATGATGAAATCTCTCACCACCCTGCTTCATCCTACTGGGGTGTCACTTAGTGGCCTCCTCTATTATCAGATTCACTGCTACAGTATTGGTATTGCAGTCCTTGTGTTCAAGTATTCCCTACTTAATAATGGCCGCAAAGCACAAGAGAAGTGATGCTGGCCTATTATTATAATTGTTCTATTTTATTATTAATTTTTGTTGTCAATCCCTTACTCTGCTTAATTTATAAATTAAACTTTATTATAGGTATGCATATATAAGGAAAAACATAGTAATATATAGGGTTTGTTACCATCTGTGGTTTCAAGCATCCTACTGTGGGTCTCAGAAAGTATCCCCTGAAGATAAAGGGGGACTACTGTAGTTTCCCTCCTGTCTTTTTAGATGATTCTGCCATGACCAGAGAGGGTTGTGTGTCTCTTATGTGACTTTCTTGCTTCTTCTTTTGTGCTCCTTTCCTTCAGATTTGAAGAACAAAAGGAAAAAGGAAAGAATAACAAACTGCCAACTATTAAGTGTTTGGCTTACTTGACAATTGGTAAAGGAAGGAGTCCACTATAGGCAGAATGACAGGGACACGTAGTTTGGGACTCTTGGGTGGAAGAGTGAATTGCAAGGTCCACTGCTAAGAGAAAAAAAAAAGTTATCCGGTGAGAAGCTACATCCCAAGACTGTTTACCTGAAACACATATCTATTCAATTGGGTAGGGTTAAGTTGGGAATTGAGAGATGCTAAAGATGTTTACCTTCTGTGTCCTAGCTCTTGGGTTCTTCATATTAATATTTTATCCTTTTATCCTTTTCACTTGCTTCATGAGATCTATCCACCTAATTTCTCTGTGGATTTCTCTTGTGGATTATCTAACCTGACAGAAGTTTATTCCTTGGTATTACAGACAATTTTTTTTTCTGGGAAATACAAACACATTCCTAAATTTTAATTCTCATGTAACAATAATCCAAATTTATAATCAATTTTCCACAGAACTCCTGAAAGAGAGGTGGGGTGATTGTAAAATATGGTGGTAGAAAGGTTTTCTTTAAAGCTCATTTGGTGAAAGTGCTGCTGTTTTGTTTTGTTTTGTGTTTTGTTTTTTGTGTTTTTTTTTGGACAGATACTCACTCTGTTGCCCAGGCTGGAGTGCAGTGGTGCCATCGTGGTTCACTGCAGCCTTGACTCCCTGGGCTCAAGTGATCCTCCCAGCTCAGCCTCTCAGGTAGCTGGGATGACAGGTGTGTACCACCATGCCCCATGAATTTTTTCATGTTTTGTAGATATGAGGTCTCCCTATGTTCCCCAAGGTTGATCTCAAACTCCTGAGCTCAAGCAATCCACCTGCCTCAGCCTCCCAAAGCAAAAATATTTTGTAAACAAAAAGTTTTTTAAAAAAAGAAGAGTGAGAGAGAAAGAGGAACATTTTACCTGAGAGATATCAAAACATACTACAAAACAATAATAATACAGCATGATATTAGTTTACAGAAAGTCACTCAAATCAGTGGTTGAACAGAGTTAAAAAATAAAAACAATAGATGTGTAAAGGTATGTTAATTTGGTTGACAATAAACTTCACATCACTGAGAAAAGGATGGACCTGTCATAAAAGGACAAATGGCCAACCAAATGAAGAAAACAATAGGCTGCACCCTTAATTGAAATCATGAATACAAATAAACTTTAAAGTTTTGATTTTTTAAGTATTAAAAATAGTAGAATAAAATAATGAATTCTTTAAAAATTATGGAGTGGCAAGGTCTTTCTAAGCAAAGTATGAAACCCAGACTCCATGAAGGAGAAGACAAACATATTTCACAACCTCAAGTGATAGACCTAGAGAAAATATCTGCAACATATAAAACAAAAGGGCAATAGCCCAAATGTATCAGGATTTCAACAAATCTATGAAAAAATACTGTAATAGGCACTTCACAAATGAAAAAAATACATAACCATATGAAAAATTTCAACATTACTAGCAATCAAGCAAATGTATATTAAATGTTTAATGAGATATTTTTGCCCATCAAATTTAAAATGTTAGATGATGCAAACTGTTGTTGCCTATCAGGGAAATGGACACTTTCATACACTCTTGTGAAAGTCTTTTTGAAGGGATACTTGACAGTATCTAGCCACAATATTTGATCCATGAAATCCACTTGAAGAATCTATTCTAAGGAAATTCTCATACAAGTGCACAAAAATATATAATGAAAAGAGAATGAATTCAAGAATATTTATCATAGCATCATTTGTAATAGAAAATAATTGGAAACAATTTGAGCATCCACCAATAAAAAATGGTTAAATAAAATTATAGTACATCAAAACAGTGGAATACTATGCAGCCATTTTAAAAATGAGGTGCACATGTACCCTAGAACTTAAAGTATAATAAAAAAAAAATGAGGTGGATCTGCAGGCACCAATATACCACCTCACTATATTTTTAAGCAGAAAAAACAAGTTTCAAAAGGCGAGGCAGGTCAATCACAAGATCAGGAGTTCAAGACCAGCCTGGCCAACATGGCGAAACACCAGCTTTACTAAAAATACAAAAATTAGCTGGGCGTGGTGGCAGGCACCTGTAATCCCAGCTACTTGAGAGGCTGAGGCAGGAGAATCGCTTGACCCTGGGAGGCAGAGGTTGCAGTGAACCGAGATCGTGCCATTGCACTCCAGCCTGGACGACAAGAGCAAGACTCCGTCTCAAGAAAAAAAAAAAAAAGAAGAAAATGAATCTCACATGTATAGATTGCTAGAAATAAAGTGGGAAGGACACTCCAAATAGATGAAAGATTGTTTTGAACTGTAGAATTTTTAGGCTTTATTTACAATAGCATTTGCACAACAACAACAACAAAAAATAGACGGTTTCACTGTACCCAAGTGTCCATCTGATAGCCCGAGGGATAAACTGTATTTCACACAATTTCAAGACAGAGAGAGTGACATGGTTTGGCTGTGGCTCCACCAAAATCTCAACTTGAATTGTATCTCCCAGAATTGCCGTGTGTTGTGGGAGGGACCTAGCGGGAGGTAATTAAATCATGGGGATAGGTCTTTCCTGTGCTATTCTCTTGCTAGTGAATAAGTCTCACAAGATCTGATGGGTTTATGAGGGGTTTCTTTCTCATTTTTTCTTGTTACTGCCATGTAAAAAGAGCCTTTCACCTCCTACCATGATTCTGAGGCCTCCCCAGCCATGTGGAACTGTAAGTTCAATTAAACCTTTTTTTGTTCCCAGTTTAAGATATGTCTTTATCAGCTGCGTGAAAACGAACGAATATCAATAACAGTAACCTGCAGCATCTAGAAAATTGATGAGCCTACTTTCTGGTGGTAGGTGACTCCTACCTATGGCCATCCTGTGATTGAAATGTCTTTGGTGGTAAAACAAAGTGGTCCAGGAGGAGTCTGTACTATTATAATGATATTAATTAAAAAGTGTGTTAATTGCAAATTTACAGACAAATAGGATCAGACCTTTAAAATGAAAAGTAAGGATAGGTATGGGATGTGTAAGGAAAAATAGTTCTGCTATGCTTTTAATAATAGATTTTTGATTATGAAGTAATGCACATTTATTGTAGAAAACAATATACAAAAGAAAATTAAAACTGCTGGCAATACCATGAATCACTATTAATATTGTAATTTATTTTTCCCAGTTATTTCCCCATGCCTCTATTTATAAATATTTTTACTTTAGTCTATTCATATAAAGATGGGGTTATACCCTTTTGTAATCTTCAATTTTTCCTATTTAAAATATATAGAGAATCAGTTCAGTTTTTAAAAAGCTGAGCTTCAGGTAATTGTGAAATATTAATGAGGAAATGTCCAGCCAGCTGTTACAGATGGAGTCTAGGAGAAATGTTGGTAAAAGGTTTATGGTCTGCAAGATGTCAATCTATATGTAATTATTGAAGCCTGGAAATGGGGTGATATCATCCACACTTTTTCACAGGGTGAGTTACTGGGTTAAGAAGGCAATTGATAAGGTTGGAATAGGATAGATAATTTCAGAATGTATCACATAGCAGTTGTAAGTATTCACACTGGATTGCAATATAAAAATCAATTTCTAATTGTGAGTCTAAGGACTAATCCTTTAGAAACAGTAGAAGACACTAACAGGACAGAAACCATAACTAGTTTTAAGAAAATAAGATCAAAGTTTGGCATTGGTCTCTGGGCCCCTTTACAATCTTTAAAATTACTGATGACCCCAAAGTGCTGTTGTCCTTGTGAGTTATACCTATTGATATTTGTGTATCAGAAGTTAAAACATAAATTAAATATTTATGTATTGATTCACTTAAAATAACAGTAATAAACCCATTACATGTTAACATAAATACTATTTTCATGAAAAATTGCTATATTTTCTGAAACAAAAAATTATTGAGCAGCCATTAAAAGGAGTGAAATCGTGTCCTTTCCAGCAACATGGATGGATCCAAAGGCCATTATTTTCAGTGAAATAACTCAGAAACAGAAAGTAAAAAAACACATGTTCTTAGTTATAAGCAGGAGCTAAACAATGGGTACATATGGGCAAAAAGATGGAAATAATAGACACTGGGGACTCCAAAAGAAGGGAGAGCTAGAGGGAGGCGAGAGCTGAAAAATTATTCACTACGATACTTACTATGTGAGTAATGGGTACACTAGAAGCTCAATCTCCACCAGTATGCAATATACCCATGTAACAAATATGCACATGTTCACCCTGAATCTAAAATAAAATAATTGAGAGGGGTGGTATCATGATCTTTAATGCCTGGCTTAACAAAACACAGCTGAAATCTGATCTCTGCTTCTGCATTCAGTTAATTGATGATGTACGCATGGAAGAAAAGGCGCGGTGGCTCATACCTGTAATCCCAGCATGTTGGGAGGCCGAGGCGGGTGGATCACAAGGTCAAGAGATCGAGACCATCCTGGCCAACATAGTGAAACCTTGTCCCTACTAAAAATACAAAAATTTGCTGGGTGTGGTGGTGCACGCCTGTAGTCCCAGCTACTCGGGAAGCTGAGGCAGGAGAATCGCTTGAACTTGGGAAGCAGATGTTGCAGTGAGCAGAGATTGCCCCACTGCATTCCAGCCTGGTGACAGAGCAAGACTGCATCTCAAAAAATAAAGAAAAAGAAAAAGAAAATGTGAGTGAAGAAAACATAATGTCTTTTTTGTTTGTTTTTTGAGACAGGATCTTTGTTGCCCAGGATGGAGTGCAGTGGTGAGATCATGGCTTACAGCAGCCTAAACTTCCCAGGCTCAAGTGATCCTCCTGCCTTAGCCTCCCATAGAGCTGGGACTACAGGCACATACCATCACACCTGGCTAATTTTTAAAAATGTTTTATAGAGACAGGATCTCACTGTGTTGCACAAGCTGGTCTCAAACTCCTGAACTGAAGCAATCCTCCCACCTTGGCCTCCCAAAATGCTGAGATTACAGGTGTGAGCCATCACACTCTGTCAACAAATAATATGTTAGTATTAGGAAAATAAGTTTAACTGCACAGACACTCTAAAAGGCTCTAAGGAGCCTCCAGGGACTCTTGACCATGCTTTAAGAACAGGTAGCATATGATATAGAGAGGTCAGGAAGATTAAGGATAGAAAACGTTTTATTAAGCGTTAGCAAGTGTAAGGATTTGAATGACAGGGGTGAAGCTCCCATCAACTGTATATCAGATCATAACATACCTTCCCTCCTTTCCTGACTTCCTGTTGTCCTTAGGGCAAAATCCAAAATCTTTATCCAGGTCCTTGAGGTCTTGGATGTTTTGGCTCCTTTCTGCCTCTCCTGCCTCATCTTAAGTCACTTCCTCCCCTACATTATTATGCTCCTTACACTTCAGATGCACAGGATGACCTTGCATTATTTGAGGTACCAAGACATTCCTTACCTCAAATACCAAAGATTCTGTTCTCTCTGCCTGGAATGCCAACTACTCCACATTCTTCAGGCCTCAGATTAATAGCCACTGCCTCAGGAATGCCTACCTAACCACCTTAACCTCAATTGAAATGGGTCTCCTCTCTTGTTCTCTTGCAAATACCTTGTTCTGTTCCTTCAGAACACCCATCAGTTTAGAACTACGTATTTCATTGTATGATTGGTTCTGTCTCCTACCAGTAGACTGTAAACTCTACAAGGGCAAGAATATCTGCGTTTTGTTTGCCACTGTCTTCCCAGTACTTAGCACTGAATAGGCACATAGTAGGTATTCTGTAAATCTTTACTTAGTGAAAGTATAAATGAGAGAATGAAGATACATACGGGGAGCCTATTTTCTTAGACTGAGAAGAAATTACTCATGTTTATTGTGTTGTATGGAAAATGATAACATCCTAGTTCCAAATTTTCATTTAAAATGCCTTTTAAAATCTGTTTATGAAGGACTATCCTAATAATTGTTAGCATTTATTAGTAATTGTTAATGTATGTGACTATAAAAGTCTTCTTATGGCCATTATTAAGCATGTGTTTTAGAAGCACTAAGTATTTTAGTTATTTCAATACAAATTAGTAGTTACCTGTGTAAGTCAATCACAATAATTCACTTAAAAGATTATGATAACGAGGTCACAAAGTTAGAGAGAAGTTCAAGTGCATTTAAATGCCAACTGAGCAATCCTAATTGTTCTATAGTCTTTTCAAGTTCTTTTCCTGGAGTGTAATTTTATCTCTTAAGTAGAAATCAGGGTACATTTTGAAATCAAATTTTTTTCCCTTTTCAACAACTGTGATGGTTAAAAAATGCTAAAAAGTAATATTCTTAAAAGTATTTCCAATAAAAAGACAAACACTAGCATAAAGTCAGCTTTCAGATCTTCAAGGGAAGGCACTATGTTTTCTTTATGAGGGTATGAATTATTATTATTGCCATATTGGTTTATGTGTATGGATAGTGAATATAAGAATTTTATATAAATTAAGGACCAAGGTACCATTTTTTTTTAACTATCTATAAATTTAAATTTAGGTAGTTATTTGAATCCATTATAGCAATAATACAAATGAATTGCCACTGCACCCTATTGAGAAGCCTTGGTTTTTGAAGGTTATGATTAGTCTGTATTAGGGATGTATTTTATTCTGAGTGTAAGGCAAAGCAGCATTGATGGAACCTTTCCAGTGAGGGATATTATATATGAATGTACACTTCCATGAGCAGAACTTGCTATGTGGAATACAAAGTGCCTTGCTAAAGCCCAGACTTTTTTTTGTTTTTTTTAAGGCATTTTGTTTCTCCTTCGCAGTCCGGCCAGAGAAGTAGCTCCACAGGGTCCATTTGGATATTAAATAGGAATAGGTAAAGAGAAGACTTTAATTGGCTTGTCAGTTGTTTTCCTGAGCCTTACTTGGGTATGTGAAAAATAATGTGTCTGACTCTGTTCTGAACAGATGGATGCAGAATCCTGGCCACCAACTGTTCATATCCAGGCTCAAGTAAGCTTCCTCCAATGTGGCTGCTTTCCCCAGAGGGGGCCCACAGCCGGCCGGAAATGGGCACTCCCCTGCAGCAAGCTGGTGACTGCAATTTTACAGCCCTGTTTATGGAAGCTGTTTGGGTAGAAAATCGTTAAGCTACCTTTCCTGCTTCCAATCATTGTAGCCAAAAGTTAAGGTGCCAGCACTATTCATAATCTCTGCTAGCTGATCTCTGGATGGTGTTGTTATCAGTTGAAATAGGAAATAATAGTTCACCACAACGAGTACATATTGAAATTATGCCTTTGAAAATATCTTCCCATTAGACAAGCAACCAAACGAAACTCCCTCATTTCAGATGGTGCACACCAATTTTGTTTATGTAATCGTTATTGACTTTAGTCTTCTAATATTGATATGGCTTGGTTGTGTCCCCACCCAAATCTCATGTTGAATAGTAGTTCCCATAATCTCCATATTTCATGGGAGAGGTCCTATGGGTGGTAATTGAATATAGGGGTGGTTTCCTCCATGCTGTTCTTGTGATAGTAAGTGAGTTCTCATGAGATCTGATGGATTTACAAGGGGGGGCTTTTTCACCTTTTGCTCCGCACTTCTCCTTGCTGCCACCATGTGAAGAAGGACATGTTTGCTTCCCCTTCCACCATGATTGTAAGTTTCCTGAGCCCTCCCCAGCCATGCTGAACTGCGAGTCAATGAAACTTCTTTCCTTTCTAAGTTACTTAGTCTCAGGTATGTCTTTATTGGCAGCATGAGAATGGACTAATACAAATATTATTGTATTTACACTCTTACTTATGAGGGTACTGAGAAACAAAACTGACATAAGTAATATTTTCCATTATGCATTCTTCTCACAGAATGCAACCTATAGATTAAAAATATATTTAAAAAATCAAGGCCAGAACATCTAAATATGACCCTATACTATGCCCCTGCAAAGCCTGGTTGTCATCTTTTGTTTCTTTGTTGGCAGGGCAGTGGGGTGGGATGGGAGGGGGAGGGTGTTGAGCTGCAGGGATCCAAATGATTTCCACCTGAAGCTGAAGACCTTGTTGGGAAAGGGATGATGGGAATAAACAAACGTGCTCTTGATTCCCTGATTCTTCCACCTAGAGTGTTCAGCTAAGAGTGTTCTCTAGGAGTGAAATGTTCTAGGTACATGGTAACAGTCACACAGTATATGCTTGTTGATTAGCAAATTGTTCACACATCTTTGAACATTTCTTAGCTTCTTTAAGTCTCAATTTCTTTGCCTATTCCCAGTGCTGGCACAGTTCCTGGAATATAGTAGATGTTCCATAATCACTTGCTGAATTGAATTTATGTAATTACATTAGTTTCGGGAATAAACACAAAAAGGTGTATGAGTGCATGTGTGTGTGTGTCTTTGTTAACAAAAAGGTATATCTCTTTTAAAATTCCTAGCAAATTATTTTAATAATATACACTCGGCAACTGGATAACTGTCATACAGAGATCACATGCTCCATTACAATCTGTTATATTTACATTGGCTATTCTGAAACTAGCAATTTGGTGTGTCTTCTTCCTGATATTCATATTTGAAATAGAAATTCTTGGTCCCATGAGCAAAACTACTTGAAATTTCTGCAATTTCATGTTGCTTAAAGGTGTCTGGGGAATCTCTAAAGTTGAATAAATGCCTTAGGATATCCACCTACAATATCAGGATATAGGCGGCTAGAAGCAGCAAATCAGTTCTTAGGAAACAGAGAAAAGTGACAGAGCCCTCTGTACTTTGGAATTAGGACTGGAAACAATGTTTTGAAGGAACTAAAGAGAGACAAGTGCAGACCAAATGAATTAAGGACACCAGGGAGCCACAGGAGACCGGTAAGGAAATGAGAGGGAAGAATGTGAGAGAAAATACAGCATAAAGAGGAGGTGGTAGAGAATTTCTAAAAAATGATTACAGGGACTGCTGAATTGCCAGGAGAGAAACACACTCAGTCTCCTGTCGTGAAATCCTTAGGTACCAACTCTCCCTTTCTTCCAGTATCTTCGTAAAGAGTAACAAAGGAACAGCAAGAATGAGAGTGAGATAATCATGCTTTAAAATTCATATTCCATTTCCTTGGCCGTTAGGGTTTGTCCATGTCCCATTTGGCCAGAATTCCCTTTTTGTTATGGGGAGTTCTTTTCTTAATCGCTGATTACAGAAACACTCAAGAGTGTTTCCAGTCATTGGAGAAGTGACTGGCCAGATGTTTCTTGTTTTCTCCTTGCAGAACTCTTTGGTAAGGATTGAGGAGGTATCCTGAAAGTCTTCCTTCCACCGTTCAGGGTTTGGACAGTTCATAATGTGGAATCTTTCATTTATTTAGGATATTTAAATCTATATATATTTATACAAATAGCTTGTTTTTGTTTTGTAGGAGGGTAGTGGGTTTTAGGAAGATTTCGTTTACATATTTGTGACAAGACACAGGTTTTATACCCATCCTTTCCCTACTGCTTTCTCAACAGCCCAACAGAGAGCCGGTGATAGAAGCAGTTGCTATGCCCCTACAGAGCCTGGTTGTCATCTTTTGTTTCTTTGTTGGCAGGGTGGTGGGGCGGGACGGGAGGGGGAGGGTGTTGAGCCGCAGGGATCCAAACGATTCCTGCCTGAAGCTGAAAACCTTGTTGGGAAAGGGACGATGGGAATAAACGTGCTCTTGATTCCCTGATTCTTCCCCCTAGAGTGTTCAGCTCTTTGTATTTCCTCTCCTTGGTGGTGTGATGGTCTTACAATGCTCCCTCTTTGCAAATATCTGTATCAAAAGCTGGGAAAATGGGAACACACGGTTCAGAGAACTCCCCCTGGCGTCACTCTGTACTACCTCTCTTTCTGAAACTGAATCTGGTCCCCCTGCTCAGGAGCGCAGAGACCAACCCGGAAGCCGACCTTGGGAAGCTGCCGCCACCCAGGGAGGGGAACAGTTGGAAGCTTTAGTGTTCACCCACCGAGCCAAGAGAAACTCTTCCCGGTAACTAGCACCAGCCACGACTCCAAGTCTGCCTTATTGTAACCTCTAGCGGGTTCCCAACTCGGCAATAGCTTCTCGCTATCCTGTCCCTGTTCTTGCGGAGGAAAATTTAAAACGTGCGTGCACAGATACACATTCACACACGCCCTTCTTCCTTCACTCAAAAAAAAAAAAAATCAGTAAACGTCTTTCGCCCAAAGAATGTTCGACTCTTCACGCTCTTTTCTTTACCTAGAGGTCAGCAGTCCCTTGGGAGCACACAGGGTGCTCCCTCGCTGCTCTGCGCGCCCCATACCTGCCTACGGCTGGGGTGGCGCCGCGGGGCAGGAGGCCTGGGAATCCGCTAGACTCCTATTTCTCCAGTTGGTGCGGCTCCCCTGGCTCGGCACTTGGTATCTCCCACGGTCTTGCTCTCTCTGGGAAGCCGGAAAGAAGACCGCTGTGGGCGTCGTCGCCACCCCTCCCGGAACCAGAGCCTGCTCCAAGCGAGCATCTAAGCCTCCTACTTCAGACTCACATCTGGCCCAGCCGGGCAAATGTTAGCAGCTGGAGAGTACCTCCATGCGAAGCGCCCCAAGTCCCGAGCATGCCCAGTCGGACTCCTAAGGCTCCTGACGCGAGTTTCTGGACGTGCAGATTCCGCTTCTCCGCTTTTTCGAGGAAGCTGAGGAGGGTTGGGAGGGAGGGAGGGATCCAGGGCTTGGGGCAGCGCGCTGGGCTTGCCCGAGTACGTGCCCTCGTGCCAGGCTGGATGAGGGGCGGAGCCGTTTAGAGAGCCCAGGAACCTGGGCGACCAGGCAGGGCAGGATCCCTTAGCGCTCCCCCTTCCCCCAACCACCTTCAGGTGGACGTTGATACTGCTAATCTGATGCGCCGCCAGTAGGCTGCATGTGGCCAGCCGGCCTTGGCGCTCTGGGGTCACACTGTCAGCTGGACGCAGTCGGCGATGCACTGTCACCGACAGACTCAAGAGAGCTTGTGGTTCGCTTACGCACCGCATTCACGGGCCTTTGGCTTTTCTGGAAGGCGGGCGAGAGAAGAATAAGAGAAGGAAACCAAACAATTTATCTCCCCGCCCGCCTTTTTTTTTTTTTTTTTTGCCAAAGTTATACTGGCAAAATACTTCGCATTCTAAGTCAGTTCTGAGGCTTTGCACATAGAAGCAGTGATTGTGCTCCTGTGTGTGTGCTAGCGTGTGCGCGCGGGCGTGTGTGCACGCGGATGTTTGTGTATGTCATGACTAGGAAACACTGTCCCAGGCTGATCCTGGGGTTGACAAATACTCATCCAAATCCCCCACCCCACCCTCACCCTCAGGAGAAAGTAATAAAAAACAACAACAACAACAACAACAACAACAAAACTAGTCGTGTGAGTCCCCTGGTCAGGCAGGTAGGAAATCTAAATTTTGTTGATCCATATTTCCTTCCTCTGCTCCCATATCCAGCTTTCTCCTCCTCTCCACCCTATAACACCCTGATCTTTCTCATTTCGACTTCCCTTCCTCTGCCCGATACCTGCTCATTAAGCCCTACTTCTCCTTCTCCTCCTCCTCCTCCCCCCACCTCCCTCCACCTCCCATCTCAGCTGCGGCTAAAACCTGGAGTCTTGGGGAAAAGGAGAAAAAAAAAAAAAAAACTCGGCTGTGAAGCTGTCAAACCGGGCATGCTCAGTAGACAGGGCAGGTTTTTTGGTCTCGAGTAGCGGAGAAACATTTTTTGCACCACCGCGACCAGCCTTAGAGCGCGGCGGCGGCGGCCACGGCAACATCAGCCCAGCCATCAGCCGTGCAGACGCCCAGCACCCGGCAGCGCGGCGAGCTTCGGCTCAGCCCGGAGTTCACCTCCGAGTGCCCCAGGGGCTGAGCTCACCCCTTCTGCTCTCTCACACACGAACACTCTCTTTCACTCTCACACACACACACGTATACACACTCTCTCGCACACACAAACGACCCTGGGCGCAAGCACCCTTCTGGCAGGTCGTCCGCTGGTGCAATAGTAGCCAGGTTCGGTTCCTGCCTCCGGCGGCCGCCGGTTTAGAGCACCGCCGCCAGCAGCCGGAGAGCAATGCGGGGGCCCGAGCGGCAGCTCCAACAGTAATGTGGATTTACAGTCGTTTCCCGCAGGAGTCGGCCGAGACGTCCTAAGTCCCGGGCACTGGCAGCGCCTGGCGGAGCCTAGCACCTGGCCAGGGGGCGGGGGAACCGCACCTGGGGACGCCGCCGAAACTTGCGCTTGGAATAGGTAGGTGCGTTTCTCCTGACTCCCACCCCATTCCTTCTCGCTCCCGCCCGCCACCCCCAACCTTCTACCCCAAGGACTACAGGCGAACTTCGCCCCGAGGCTGCAGGCGGCGGATGGCGGCTCCCGGCTGTGAGCGGCTGGTTGAGTCCGCTCTGGGACTCCTGCCCGAGGTGGCAGAGCCTCCGCATCCTTCTTCCCCGGTCTCTGCCTGCCATGGGGCTCTGGACCATCTGGGGCAGAAGGCAGGTCGGCCTTGTTCGCAGTTCAAGCTTACAGCGGGCCCTGGCGACGCTGCCCTTCGAGGGCTCGCTGGGCTTCCCAGGCGGCACTTTTGCCAACCAACTCCTTCAGTTCTGAGAGGGACCCTCCTCGCCTCGGCTCTCGCGCAGAGCCCAGGCACTCTAACAAGTGGACCTGGGTGCCTGGGGTGAGGATGGGAGGCTCGGTCTAAAAAGAAAGAAAGGGGCGCTTCTCTGGCATCCCTCCCATCCTGGAGCGTTTGCTGGGGGCTCTACCACTGGGGTCCAGGTCCTGCTGTCTCCCCAGAGAAGATGCCCAAGGGCTAGGACGCACTTTAGTACCTGTTTGCTTCTGAATTTCTATTTGAGCCTCACTCAGGGAGCCCGGGTTCCAGGGAGAACTCCAGGACTTCCTAAACTACGCCGCCGTCGAGGGCCCCACCCGATGCGTCCTCCCTATACCTTTGTCAATCTTTGTCAAAAGAGACAGTCATTACAACCCAGGTGGTGCTCCGGGAGCCGTCGGTGTTGACTTTAACCATGCGCTCCAATGTGCAGGTTTGTGTGTTTCCGCATTTCATCCGGAGACGTGGTCCCCGAGATTCAGCAGCGGCTAGCACATCTGCGAGCGCCAAGCACCCGCTAGGCATGCTTGGGGAAATGTAACCTCACTTTCTTTCACTCCATAACGGGAGGATTGCCAATTTAGTTTCAAGATGCTTTGCCTAGAGGCGGAGAAGGGGAGATTGTTAGCGCTACTTGGTGAGTCGATGTGTTTGCAGTCAGGATTGTATTTAAACATATCAGTGAACCCGATGCAGTCAGTTGTTTACAATTGCGGAGACAGAAGATCTCACTCCACTAGTAGATGTTTCCACGTCTGTGTCGCCACTGGGAGAGTAGGGGCGGGGGCAGGGGCTGGTTTGCAGCTCGCACTCGCCGTCGGCAGCTTCGGGTTGAGCAGATCTGCATCACTGCTACTGGCGATATGCTAATAGGGGTAGAAAAGCTCTACATCTCCAATATGAAACAATTGGTCAGTAAACGTCCTGAACTTTACCGTTTTTTTCCTGGGATACCAACCTGGAGGTGTATTTGAGGTGGCTCAAAGAAATACACAGAGAAGTTCTTAATGCCACAGAAAGGAAATTAGTGGCCATTTGGTTTTAAAGACCAAAAGGAAACGAAACATCCCAGTGGACTCTAATAGGTACCGTTAGATTAGCGTTTAATTGATCGCGTTTGTGATAAGTAAGTGTCACAGCTTCCTTGAATTTTAGACTCTTGTTCTATGATTATAATTAACAAGCCAGGTAACAATGTACTGTGAGAATCAATTGCTACTCTTAACGTGTTTGAAGAGAACATTGCAAATGTCTGCTCCATTATATTTTTTGGCTGAAATAGCCCGGTTCATCTTCCTAGTCCGAAGTCTTCTGATCTGGAGCAGTGGATACTCCAGTGTTACCAAGAAAGGGTAGAGTCTAAGAGGGAAAAGCTTAAAAAACAAAATTAATGAAAAGGCGATCCACACCTTTAACTTCTGCTCCATGATTACCCAGCATCTGCTTGCTTGCTCAGCCCCGCTCCTTGCTCTTCATATCTGCAATGTGGGGAAAAATGAATTTTCATAAGGCATAGTAAGACCCTCAAAGTAAATAACTGGAGAAACAGAATCCCAATTTTGCCATTTTAGTTCAAGTTCATAACATTATTTTGTGACGCATTAAATAATTTACTATTGCAAAGTTGGGGTTTGTAAGGGTAATTAAAAGCTTTCAGGTATGCCAAAATAATGTTGAAAACTTTTCATGATCAAAGAAAGTCAAAATATGCATTTAAAAAGGGATCAGGTAATTCCTAAAATAAATCCATGCTCTAAATGTTATTTAAAAGTTTTCAGGTTGTTCCCCAGAATGTTTCTGAAAAACAGGTGTTTCTGTAAAACAACTCTGTGAAGAAATGTTAACATTTTCATAATAAAACTAGTAGAGTCCAGTCCTGAGAACAATGTCAGATATACATAGCAGAAAAAAACCCACAAATATTTTTGCATACATGAAGTAGTATTTTCCATTAGGTTTAGGTTCCAATTATGAATTAGGGACAGTCATGTCATTTGACAAAATATACAGTGAGACTAAAGGAAAGAATGCTTTGTAGAATCAATGTGCTGTAAAGGTGATTAAGATTTCAAATATTCAAACATATAGGTGTATTAAAATAAAATTACATTATACTTAACTATCATCACATTCAAAGGCCTAATTCAGTCTGAATACCCTAGAAGTCTCAGTGTTTCAGTTCGGCTGTTATATGTGTAAATCACACCCACATAATCATAGTTTCCCTCATAGTCATTGATCCTTTCTGATACCTTTACCAGAAAGATTCTTGCTGAAGCAGAACAGTCTAGCATTCAAGTTTATTCTGTATGATATTACTTTAAATTGTCAAACTGCAAAACATTCCTGATATGTTGTTTCTGAAAACAGAAAACTTAGTGGAAATTTATTTTCCATGACAGCCTTAAAAACTTGGAAGTAGTAAGAAATTTTAGGGTTAATTAATAAAACAAAAAAATTCACATTCTATGTTAGAGATAGATATTTGGAATCCATATAATTTTTGCTTGAAGCTTGCTTTTCCTAAGTCATTCAGTTTCAGATTTAAGTACAGCTATCAAGTAGTTGGTATAGATTATGGTTAATAAATTCCCTAAACTTTCCCAAACAAGTTAATTATTATTATTTATGCATTTATTTATTTACTTACTTATAAATGACCAGAGGTCAAAAGAAGACCAGTACTTTGAATACCTGACTCGGTGGTTAATAGTTTTTGACAAAAACAAATTTTCTTATAGTACTCATATTTGTTGTCTCTCTCTCTCTAACACACACACACACACGCATGGAAGCAATTGCTTGTGAATGCCTTGAATCAGGTATAAAACATGTACAATAGCTTTATTAAAATTATATATATTTGTTAAATTGCTGTGGATTTTAACCTCAAATTTAATAATCCATGCGTACTTTAAAAGCTTCCCATCACTTAACATTTAGAAGAAAGGTTTAAACTGGATTCCTAGTATGACTACAGGAAGATGAAAAATATTGTAAGGTATAGAATTTAGCAATTCTGACCAACAGCATATACCCACGACTGGAAGTGTAACTGCTGATTATAAAAATTAAAAGGAATCAAATTTTAGAAATGCTCACATATACCACAATTGCTTTAAATAATCTGTAGAGTCTGAGTACTAGATTAAATCACTATTTTGAATGGAGATTGTTACTATTTTTCTTTCCCCTAAAAGGTAAAATATTCTGAATCCTAGCTTAATATATTATTTTTATTCCTTTCTGTTTTCCATTGATTTTTTTTTTTAGAACAGAGGAAAGTAAATATCAAATATAACCAGCTAGAACCATGCTTAGTTTGAGCAGGTGAATGCTATAAAAGGCTTCACACAGCTTTTGATTATTCTTAACAACCTTGATGGCCAACCATAGGTGTCTGTTCAGTATTCAGTGCTCTGTTATGGCAATTTATATAATGTATAGAGATTTTGTAGTTTGCTAGACGTGCTGTGGTACAATTTAGCAAGACCAGCAAAATTGCTTACATTTGGAACCCATGAAAAATAGGGCTGAGGAAATTGGAATATGATGGCATAGACTGAAAATTATTATATAACAATATTTATATCAATTGCAATGCTAACATTTCTGTATAGAAATAAAGCTAATTTTAATTTGAAAAGTAAATATTTTTACATGTGACTTGGATCCCTAATATTTTAAAATAGTAACGTAGAGTCTAATAAATGAAGTCTATTAGATTCTTATGTAACTTCAGGACCGATTTCAAGGCCTGGAAGTATAATCTTGGATAATTTACAACTTAAAAAATTATTGTAAATTGTACTTCCTGTCCGAGCCTCCAATTTAGGTAAACAATAGCATATGGTGAAACATGCATATATGCCAACTAACCACTACCTCTTGGATGATGTTTTTAATGTGATGTAATGATTCTGAAATATTGGATTCTCCACCCCCGCTCTATTCTAACTGTAAGAGTGGAGAAGTTAATTGAAAAATGGACACACAAAAACATGTTTAAAAATCTCTTTTCATATGGGTGGATCATCGCCTGTGAAGTTCTTACCTGGGAGCCTTTATATTTCTGCTTATGGTAGATATGTGCCAAGGTTAATATTTCTTCAGTGGGTACTTACGATAAATTTCTATGAACTGTATTTAGGTGACACCCAAATATGTGAGTGCACGATTCTGTCAACCATCCAATTGTTTGGGGTGACAAACATCTGGTTGTTTGAGAAAATTGTTTACTTAGTTTCTGGGTGTTCTGGAGTCACTTAACAGACCGATGACCCTTAATATCCATGTCAAAAGAGAAAAAATAAAATAAAACACTTTAAAATACATGTAAAATTTCTTAAACACTCTTGGGTTACTATAAAATACCCAATGAACTAAATGCCATCGTGAATCTACAGCCTTCTACAAAATGTATAAGGAGATGTTGCTTGCATTCTCCAGCAATTACAGAAACAGAAACACACCGACCTTTTCAGTAAGCCAGGAACTTAAAAACTTTAAGTTCGATTTACACTCTACTCCCCCTGCCCTGCCCCCACCCCTGCCTCCTGCACTGATTCATCAGTTTAAAGAAATTGACTTAAGGGGCTTGATACATTGGCTTCTTAAAATTTCCTGTACCTCATTTTCCACTGATTGTGCTACTGCCATGGAAACTAGACGGGACAGACAGCTGGGAGTCACTAATTCAGAATGGGAATCTGCTTGTTAATTTAATTTCATGCCAGCCTGTTGGTCCCTGAAAGTAACTGTAAAAAGCTGGGGAATTGAATTTGCTAGAAATAAATGATTGAGCCAAACGAAAAATCAGTGCCATCTCTGTCATTTTCCTGAAGATCTTACTACAACCCTCTTTGTCCCTACTCAAGCAATTTTTAAAAAATAATCACAGAAAGAGAAGTTTGATTTGTGCATTCCCATTGCTATGTATGTATTCTATGGAGCATTTTTTGTTCTAATAGAACATTCACAGCTGTAAAATAGTTTCATAATAGCTATTACATTGAAAAAATATGTTCTTTCAAATTATGATTTTGTAGACTTTGAAGAAGCCTAGTTAGTGATAATAGGAAAACATAATATAAATGATGCTTGAATTTTCCAGTAGAATCGGTTATTTTTCCTTTTCAAATAAAAAAGTCTTATTTACAATATCTATGCCCCACTTTTATTACAGAGACCAAATGTATTTGAATAGATTTATTTGAAATTTTTAAAACAGTCATTTTACCAGTCACCAGAAAGCATACTGATTGTTTTAATTTTAATCGACTAAGTTGTAAATTAATAAGTAGTCAACAATGAGGAAATTGCCTTTTAATGTTTCTCATATTCTGTTGTAATGTTTTGTGGCTGATTATGAGTTATGAAATTAAATTTTGGAATCACAATCTCTATGATGAGCTGAATTGCAATCCATGTCAAGTCTTTTGTAATACCGGCTAAAGCCCTGAGAAACTAATATTATTTTTCTGTCAATTTGTAGTTGTAAACAAATGTCTATACTATGGCTGAGAAAAGATCTTTGATAATGAAACAAAGAATGGAAAGATAAATAGATGTAAAGGTCAGAAGGTATCTTTCTGTTTTAAAGTTAATAAAATTTCAAAATATATATATTCAAAGTGAAATTATTAATGATAGAATGAAGTATCTAAACTTATTCAAAAGTTTATTAGTTTAGGAAAATTAATATCCACATTTTTACAGTTTAGGGAATACTGAGAATATCAGTATCCAGTTGTTGAGTGTTGAATTGCTTGTATTTTATTCTTTGATTTATTTTTTGTTACTTGGACTATATCTGTGTGATACTAAAATCTGACTAAAACTTAAAAAAATTGGGACAATCATCACAGAACATGTAAAATTCATAATATTGGCATTTTCTTTGTCATGTCGATTTCCTCTAACCTTTCAGCAGATGCTTGCATTTGGATGAACAATGGAAAAAGTCATTCATTTATTTGGATGGTTCCAGTTCCCACTGTTTATTCAAATGCTTGGTTTTTACGGTGCTATAGCCTCAGTTTCCCTTTTGAAATCACCATATATTTCTTTTTCGATTGTTTTTCTCTTTAGATGAAAGGTAAGTATTCAGGATGTTGATGCATATTATACCTATATATTTAACTTTCAGTAGAATTTCTATATGGTTATATTAAAAGAAATCCATTTTCATTTTAATGTTTTAATGTTTGGAATCAATTCAGTGTTTTTAGTTGCCTGTATGAATGATGACTTTTAAACAGCCAAAATAAAAGCACATGGCTATCAGTTTGCATACTTCCAGGAAATTCTGATCACTGGCTAAGGTCAAAGAGAAAATTTCCCAGTTGCATGGTTTTGCATAATTGGTGGATTCTAAGTGTGTATATTACCTCTAATGTCTCTATCTGGTTTAGACACCTGCCAAAGAGAAGGTGCCAGATTAGATGGACAATTGGTTTATTAGATATTGCAATCCCTATGTCCCAGCTGCATACATTTTAAGAAAACTCTTCAGTTGTTCAGATAAATTAGAAAAAGATCCTGCAGATGGCTTATCTCAATAATCCAGATTTTTTTAGGGTACATTTAAAATTAAATATCCTAGGAGATGATTAATTCAGGAAAGCTATTGATAATGAACTCATCTTATGCTACACATCCTTTGCACCTATAATGATACCTTATTAAAGGTGTTTCAATCTTGCTAATTACCACCTGTGTTTAAATATAGAGGTGTATAAATACACTATAACTACACAGTGGCTGGAAGCCTTCTTAACCTAAAATTTTGGCCCTGTTTTTAGCTTACTCAATTCCTATCAACAAAATGTTTGTGGTCAACGTTTTGAATTTATACTCTGTGCCTTATCCTCCTCCTGCCTTTAACGATTTTCTTTTTTAAAGCTGCTCTGCTTAATTGCAAGCATTTGAGTGATAGTGATGTGTGATCTGTTCTATTAACTAGCCCAAAAATGTGTTTGTGTTTATGTGTGTGGGGCTGACATTTTTTAAATGAATATTTATGAAAACATACATACATTGTGGACAAGGATTTCATAAGCATCATTTACAGACACATATAAATACATCACTTATTTGCTTACTCTATACTTCAAATGAATGTTTTTTGTAACATTGACTCATTATATGCTTAAAGCTTTAAGCAATGTAGGAAAGCATTTTAAGAATTGTGAAGCAAGTCAAAAACAAGAAACTTTTTTGGGGAAGATAGTATTAATTTCACTAATGAGATCTAGTGCCCGCTAAGGGAGAAGAACAGTACAGTTGATTGGCCAATTGATACTTATTGCTTAGACTTGAGAATAATCTTACATTTTAAATTATCAGTAAAATCACTCTAATTCCTTCCTTCCTTCTTTCCTTCCTTCCTTCCTTCCTTCCTTCCTTCCTTCCTTCCTTCCTTCCTTCCTTTCTTCCTTCCCTCCTTCCTTCCTTCCTTTTTTTTTTTTCTCTTTTTAAACTACTTTTAAGGGTTGGGTTGCTATATAGTTTTAAGAGAAAGGAAATGGGCTTTAGGACACTCACTAAAATATTGGGAGTGATTACTCTTTCTATTCTTCTTCTGATTCTGGCCAATTATTTATATATGTTCCAGATAATTATAAGCATAATATGAGATATTATTATTTATATTGTTTTCAGTTCATACCCTCTTTCAGTTATCTTGGGTAGGGGCTATAATGTCACACTGATTTACTGGGTTGGTATTTATTATAGATTTACTCTGTTCATGTATTCATATGCTGCTAGTACATTTGTGATATATCTTTCCTGTTTAGTCTAATAAAATCTCAACACTTAGGTGTGACACCATTTATTTTTAGTTTGGAATTCATGAAGTGTCAACACAAGGATGCTACATTTTCTTCATTGTTTTGTTCTTTTCCCTATTTGAGATATTGCTTTGATGAAACATTGGACAACTTGTGAAGATAAGGTAATTTTAATGTAAACAATTAGAATTCAGTGCAAGTGAAATATTTTAACCAGTAATTTAACATGGAAGAGCGAACATTTTAACAATTTACTTCTGTAAAACATGGAATAAAGTATCCTTCAGAAAATGTGTAAAACAGCAATAGACATAGTGAGAGAACACTGGTACCAGATATTTAGCAAAATACATGGAACTGCTTTACTATTGAAAGGGAAAAAATTAACATTTACACTGATAATCTGTGACAATGGGTCTTGAAGTCTCCTGTTTTCCATAGAGGCTCTCCAGGTCTCATGGACTGGTCTCTCCTTTTACTGAAAACTTCAGTATTACATAGTTTTGGTTATACATCATATAACAATTTTCATGAAGGAAAATTTTGATTTACTCATTCTTCCATTCATTCATTTACTAATTTATCAAACCTTATTCAGTGCCTCTGTTTACCTGGTGCTACAGAGACAGTAAAAAATCATCTTTGAGAGACAGATATATAAGCATACTCTGGTCATGTAACAAATGCTTTAGTAGAGGAATAATTAGAATGTTCTGGAAACTCAAAGGTTGATATAGTTTTATAAATAATCAGCTATTTGAATTGATTCTTAAAGAGTGTCTAAGACTTTTTTTAGTCAGAGAATATGGAGCACCACATTCCACATGACATTAGGGCTGTGAAAGAACACAAAGTTAAATTAGCAATGGGGAATACCAATCTAGGACAAGAGAGTGCCATTTTATTTCCTATCCGAACCTGGGGAACAGAGGTCGGGGATAACGTCTTATTTTATTTCCATGTATGTGTCTGACATACAGAAGAGGCTTAGTACACATTTGTTGAGTGAATGAATGGGTTGATATTTTGCTGCATGGAGATAATCCTAGAAAATGGTGTTTTTCCTGAGGTTTATCCAAAATTAAGTAGTGTACTAATTTGTAGTAGAGTCAACTGAATGAGATAAGGGATTTTAAAGTGAGGGTAAGGTGAATCAACCTTGTTTTAGAAAGACATCACCAGTATGGAGGAAGAATTGAAGTAGATTAAGAGTATAGTAGCAGTGAGAACAATAGAGAGGCTGTACTGCAACTATGACCAATTATGAGGATATGAACCAAGGCAGTGACAGTAAGGATGGAGAGGAGTGGACAAATTTGAGAACCACTCATAAGGTAGAAGCAATAATTCTTGGAAATTGATTAAATTTAGGGTGTGAGGAAGAAGGAGGGAGTGACTCTGAAGCTTTTGGCTTGGGAAACTACATAATGCTATGAAGCAGTATAGGGAACACAGAAAAAAAAGTTGGTTTTAGTGGGGATAATGAGGTCAGGTTTGGACTTATTCAATGTGAGACACCAGCTAGGCATCCAGATGGAGATGGATTGTGCCAGATGGAAATTACAGATCTGACTGGGTGCAGTGGTTCATGCCTGCAGTCCTAGCAGTTTGGGAGGTCAAGGAAGGAGGATTACTTGAGCCCGG
Source organism: Colobus angolensis palliatus (assembly GCF_000951035.1). Lineage (NCBI taxonomy): Eukaryota > Metazoa > Chordata > Mammalia > Primates > Cercopithecidae > Colobus > Colobus angolensis. Next base: position 1,538,263 of record NW_012114699.1, on the reverse strand, counting down.
GAGTTTGAGACAAGCTTGGGCAACATAGTGAGATCTCATCTCTTTTAAAAAAAAAAAAAAATTAACTGGGCGTGGTGGTGCATCTTTTAGTCCCAGCTACTCAGCACTCTGAGGTGGGAGGGTTGCTTGCTTGTACCTGGGATATTGAGACTGCAAGTGAGCCATGATTGCACCACTGCATTCCAGTCTAAATGGCAGAGCAAGAGCTTGTTTTTAAAAAATACAGATCTGAAGATAAGTCCGGAATTAGAGATGTGGGTGTCATCAATCAACATAGTAGTTGAAATCATAGGGGCAGGTAGGTGAGCTTAGCTAGAGACTATATACAGTCATCTCTTGGCATCTGTGGGGACCGCGTTACAGGACCCCCCACCATAGATATCAAAATCCACACATAGTCAAGTTCATTATATAAAATGCCATAGTACTTGCCTATATCCTAAGTATATACTTTAAGTCATCTCTAGATTACTTAACAATACCTAATACACCATACGCAATGGTGTGCTTGCCTATAGTCCGAACTACTTGGGAGGCTGAGGCAGGAGGGTCCTTTGGTCCCATGAGTTTGAGTCCAGCCCGGGCAACATAGCAAGACCCCATCCCTAAAAAAAAAACCTAATACAATACCTACACATCACTTTATTCACGTGGATTCAACAAAGTACTTGCTGTGCAACAAATTCAAATTTTGCTTTTGGGCACTTTGTGGATTTTTTTTTCCGAATATTTTTGATTCATGTTTGATTACATTTACAGATGTGGAACTCATGAATACAGAAGGTTGGCTGTATAGAGTAAAAAGAGAAGCAAAGATGAAAACTTGAGAAACACTGCATTTAAGAGTTTAGTGAAATAAGAGGAGTCTTCAAGAGACAGGAAGTTAGAATAAGATTAGAGAGGTACAAGCCGTATAAGATAACAATAAAATAGAAGCTAAGGGAGGAAAGAATTTTATAAATGCCATTTGGGCAAAGACATGAAAAAATAATTCACAAGAGAGGAAATAGAAATGGGAAATGGAAAAAAAAATAAATAACTGAAAAAAACCTCAACCTTCAGTAACCAACATAAATGATATTCAATGAATATAAAGTTTCTCTTATGCAAGGCAAATAAGTTCTAGAGATCTTTTGTACAACATAGTGCCTTAAAGAACAATACTGTATTGTACACTTACAATTTTAAGAGGGTAGATCTCATGTTAAATGTTCTTACAATTTGTATGTACATGTGTACATACAAATTAGAAACAATAAATGCCTGTTTATTTTAAAAATTAAAATAATGCTCAGTGCAATTTTTCAAGTCCCAAATGTTAGAGTCATTCTTGATTTCTCTTTTATAACACCTGACACCCAACCAATTAACAAATGCTGAGTCTACCTTCAAACTGTATTCTTTATCTAAATAATTTTCTTCTCACTCATTACTAACACTCTAGAACAAACTACCATCATTTCTTACCTGGACTACTGAAACAGCCTTCTAATTGATATCCCTAGATCCATTTTTGTTCTCATATAGTTTTTCACAGCAACCAGGATGATCATTTTAAAACATAAACAAGATCTTATGATTTGCCTGCTCTCTGGCTTCCAAAGTTTGACTTCTCATCACACTTTAAAAAACTTGAAAAATTAAAAAAAAAAAAAATCTTTACAATGGCCTACAAGGCTTTACATGATTTGGTCACTATTTATTGGACTTCATGTCTTACTATGTTCCCCCTCAAACATTGCTCATAACATTCAGCCATATTGCCCTTTGATTTGTTTTTTAAACATGCCATGCATTCTTTTTTTGTCTCAGGGCCTTGTGCCTGCTTTTTTCTCTGTCTGAAATGATTTTTCTCCAAGGTTTCTGCAGGCTTTACTTTTGTTTTAAAATAAAGAACGGAAGTTTATTTTCTCCCAGTTCTGGAGGCTGGGAAGTCCAAGATTAAGGCACTGACATTCAGTGCCAGTGGGTGTTACTCCTTCTGCTTCCACGATGGTGCCTTGTTGCTGTGTCCTCCAGAGGGAAGTACCGTGTGTCCTCACATGGTGGAAGTTGAAAAGGCAGGGGGTGAAGCCTAACTCATTTGCTGGACCTCTTTTATAAGTTACCGATCCATTCTTGTTTTAATCACTTCCCAAAAGGTCCCGCCTCTTAATACTGTTGCATTGGGCATTAAGTTTAAACAAGAGTATTGGAGGGGACATAAACAAACAATAGAAGTATATAATAGATCCTTTTTGACTCTTTCAGGATCACACCACCATAATAATGTCACCAAACAAGGTGAATGGAACATTCTAGCATTACAAATAATAATAAAAACGAACATGTATGAAACGCTTCCTAGAAAAAGCACTGTCCCAAGGACTTTATATGTGTTAACCCATTTAATTTTCATTCACACCTCTCCAGGTTTACTTTCTTGCTTCGTTCAGATATCTGATCAAATGTTCCTTCATCATAGTGGCCTACTCTGACCATCCTATGTAATGAACTTTATTGTCCTTCATTTTCTATGCCTTTATCAGCTTCTATTTTTTTATATTACTCATCATTAACTGGCATCATACTGTATTTTTATCTTATCCATTTTTCTAGAATATTAGTTCCTTAAGGGCATGAACTTTCTTTTTTGTTCACTACTATATCCATATCACCTAGTACAGTGCCTGATATATAGTAGGTGATTAATAAATATTGGTTGAGTAAATGAATGACTAATAAGGACATGATGAAATATTTGTTGGTGTAGATTTGTCAGTTTGCTGCAAAAGCCTTAATGATGTTCATACCAATAATTCTACTTCTGGGAATTTGTCCTAAAGAAATAACATGAAATAAAGAAAAAATTACAAAGATTTTCACAAAGCATTATTTGTGATAATAGAAAATATGAAGGAACCTAAATGTTCAACAAGGCAAATGTTATGTGATTTATGATATATCTAGACAAGGCAATATATAATGGCCATTAAAAAAGATGATTACAAATATTTTAAGATAAAAGGAAAATGTTTATGTTATACTACCAAATGATAAACTAGGGTGTAAAATTATATGTATCCGATATGTAAGAAAGAAAAAAGACTTGAAAAAGATATACAAAAGTGCTAAAAATGATTATTTCTGATTGAAAAGGGTGGGTAATAGGTTATTTTTTCCTTTATTATCTGTATTTTCCAAATTTTCTGTAATTAGACTGTATAACTTTTATTATCAGACTTAGTGTATTTACAAAAAAATTACCATATTAGAAGTGAGGTTTGGGAATAAATAACAAAGAGAATAAACCCATTTTTCTTGAGATATGTTGCTGGAGGGACAGGAATATGCCAGTTTTAACTGAGACCAACTATTCTCAGACTTTGTTTTGAAGAGGACTACAGAAGAGAAAATAATTGAGATCCACTGATCCAATGTGGTGTTCACTCACTAGAGAACCAAAGAGGGCAGAACTTACCTGCTAGGATTTGAACAGGATGTTCAAGGGAAATTGCACAAATTGTCTTTTTCAGATTGCTGTGGAAAGCACTAGCAATTTGCTTCATGTAAAACAGAAGTGATTACTCACTATATTTCTTCATGTCATGTAGTAAAAACAATTAAGTGAAGTTAGACTATAGATTACTTGGCTATTCAGCCACAGTCACCTCTAATGGAAAAGAAGAAAAATAGCATTGACAAGTTTTGGCAGGTCTCATCATTAGAAATGCCTATATTGCCAGAAAGAAAAGAAGCTTCAGCCAATAATGTAAACCTAGAAGTTCTCTAGGCCTTGAGGAAGAAAGTGACAATACAGAGTGTTGCAGCATTAATTGTCTAAGAGCACTGATCATTGTAATGGGAAAATTCTCTCTCTTATTAACACAATTATTTTCTACAAAGTCTTTGAGTAAATGTCCCATTAGAAAAATTTCATTAGGAGTTTCGAAGCATATATAGCGATGTAAAGATATACTCGTTAATAAAATAAAGTGTGACCTGTATGCCATCCAAAGTCTCTTGAAAATAGAAATAGCATTAATATACGTATTAAAATTACAGTATAATTGAGTGATTATATTTTAAAAGTAAAAATTTGTACCATTTTCTAAACTAATGGAAATTATACTTTTAACATCTGTTTGAGAAATATACCTATCCATACACATGTATGCATATTCACATTATGTGCATATTCATATATACATATATTTTTTGATGTCAACATCTTGACATTGGCTTTTAGGCCCTTCTTCTGCTCACCTCCAATTTATGCATTTTATCTCCATAGCCAATCTCTGCTGATAGTTTTGTTTTAAGAGGCTGAGAACTGAAGGAAGTAGAATATTATTATCTGTGTAGGAAGAAACAACAGAAACTGGTGCTAATTAAGGTCCAGTCTAGATGATCTCTTAATGAACTGTCCAGATTTGGACATAGGACTCTGCTTGCAGGGTCTAGCTTGTCTCCAAAACCAATAGTCAGTCCTGTGAGATGTATTTTTAACATTTGTATAATAGCTTCTGCTGTTTTTGCCTCTGTTTTTGCATTATTTGGCTGAGTTCAGTGATGGTCCTGTCAAACATTCTAATTTTTCTTTCTTAAATGGTAGTTAGCCCACATTCAGTATTAAGACAGTGAACAGTTTCTTTTTTGGAAATGAATTCTTGAATGGAATAGAGAGATAAAGGGTGAGGGAAGTTGTACATGTTCAGAATTGTTAAGTGATGGCAAGTAACCTGTGGTATCTGATATAGATCAGTGTATTAACTGGCCTTCTCTAGTCATAAATGGAGTGACACACTCTTAAAGGAGCCAGCTTGAAAACAATGGAGAAGTGAGCAGAGAAGGGCTATATCATTTTGAAGCCCTTCCCCGACCACCCCCCGCCCCCACCCCAGTCTTCTGTTTATCTCACGAAGGCAAAATGCTACATATAGGGCAGTTTATTTTTTAAAGCATTTTTTGCTAGCCTCCTTGCAGAATCAGCCTGATGTATATGAAGCCAATTTCTACAGACTTGCTCTGGTATGTGCAGCACAAGAGCCAGAAATATTTTTTGTAGTCTGGATCTAAGTACTTTCTGAAATGTCTTCCCTTGAAAGATTCTAACTTAGCACTATTCTGGAACCACATGAACATTTGAGCAGAATTACATCTTTTTTGAGCAACATTAACAGTGATGAAAAGTGCACATCAGGCAATTAGATTGCAACTAATCAAGAGCACCACTTCAGCCTAGTATGAATGATTTATATATAGTGCATTGGATATGGAGATCATTAGTAATAATATGATACCCTGTTGTCATTATAAGGTCACCTTGGTGATCTTTGTAAGATATTTGTAAGGTGACAATGATGTTATTGACCTACATTTTAAATATTGCATTTACGTATTGTCTTCTGTCTTGATTTACTGGTAAAAATTTTAAATTGTTTGCTCTTACTACTGAGATTTTTCCTCAAATATAAAAATAATAGGTTTTGGGATTACTTCATTAATAAATTGGAGCCATAAGGTTAATTAAGTGCCAATCATAAAATATTAGAATGTTAAATTTTAAAGTTTCTTTTTTCTTCTGCTTTAATTTACACACTACCTTTTCTTTTCTTTCCTTTTTTCTTTTTTTAGACAAGGTCTCGCTCTGTCATCCAGCCTGGAGTGGATAACACTCCAGCTCACTGCAGCCTCAATCTCACAGCTCACTGCAGCCTCACTGCAGCTTCAACCTTCCAGGCTCAAATGATCCTCCCACCTCAGCCTCCAAAGTAGCAGAGACTACAGGCAGACAGCATAATGCCTGACTAATATTTTTATTTTTATTGTAGAGGCAGGTTTTCACTCTGTTGCCCAGGCTGGTCTCGAGCTTCTGTACTCAAGTGATCCTCTCACCTTGGCCTCCCAAAATGCTTCGATTACAGGCGTGAGCCACCCTGTGTGGCCCACGCTGCCTTTTCTAAAATGGATTTTCGAAGAATTAAAAACATATAATAACTCTATATATGAGTAATATATGTTTATTATAGGAAAGTTAGAAAATACAGATACACAGAAAGAAGAAAATCATATACAATTTACATACATGTATATCTAAGCTGAACTCACATTGTGGTTACTTTACAATGTGATTATTTAAATAAATATTTCTGAACATCTTTCTATGTGAATAAAATATATTAGACATGTGCATACACACAGACATGTATATACACACACAGACCTACACACAGAGAGACAGAGACAGAGACAAAGAGAGACAGAGTTGAAAAAAAAACACCAAAAAATGAAAAGAAAAATTTATAGTCCCCTTTCCCCCATCTCTTCCAGAATGTCATTTAGAAGCAGCAAATTAAAGACATACATAGAAATTATACGAAGTGATCATTAACATCTAACAGTTCCCATATTATGTTTAATGGCTGCTTAGTAATCCATTATATAAATAAATCATTGATTTATTTAACCAGACTCCAATTATTGGATATTTAGGCAATTTCTGATATTTATTACTATAAAAACATCATGAAAAATTCTTATACATATCTCTCTGTATATATCTCTGATAATTCCTTTTGAAATGTAAAATAACTTGATCATAAGGAGGACATATTTTTAAGGGTTTTGGTACCTACTGACAAGTTGCCTTCCATAAATATTGCACCAATTTTACATTAGTAATGAATGACTTTTTTTTTTTTTTTTTTTTTTTTGAGACGGAGTCTTTCCCTGTCACCCAGGCTGGAATGCAATGGCACAATCTCAGCTCATTGCAACCTCCGCCTCCCTGATTCAAGCAATTCTCTGCCTCAGCCTCCCGAGTAGCTGGGATTACAGGCACCCACCACCAGGCCCGGCCAATTTTTGTCTTTTTAATAGAGACTGAGTTCACCATCTTGGCCAGGCTGGTCTTGAACTCCTGACCTCATGATCCACCCGCCTCAGCCTCTCAAAGCGCTGGGATTACTGGCGTGAGCCACCGCACCTGCCATGCCATGAAATGACTTTTTAAAAGTTTATATGTTAAAAATCCGGGTGACTTAATACTGGGTATACATAAATCAGAGGAAGAAGTGTGTCTCTCAAGTGGAGTAAATTAGTGGGGATCATTATATAACAGCACAGCTCCTTCCTTAGTCTATTTGTCATGCCATAAAAGAATGCCTGAGCTGTGTAATTTATAGAGAAAGGAGGTTTATTTGTGTCACAGTTCTGCAGGCTGTAAAGAAACATGACAACAGAATCTGCTTCTGGTGAAGACTCAGGAAGCTTTCAATCATGTCAGAAGGTGAAGGGGAGCCAGCATATTCAGAGATTAAATGATGAGAGAGAGGGGGAGAGAGAGAGAGAGAGAGAGATAGCGCCAGACTTTTTGTTTGTTTTCAACCAACATTTCTCATGGGAACTAAGAGTGAGAACTTACTTGCATGATAAGGGCACCAAGTTATTCATGGAGGATCTACTCCCGTGATCTAAACACCTCGCACCAGGCCCATTTTATAGTCAATTTTATACCTGTTGAATAAAAGATGCCATATGAGACGTTGGTAAAAGGACTGAACCAAAAGTGAGGGGACATGGATTCTAATCCTGGCTCTGCCACTAACCACATATGTGAGTTTGCAAAAGCCGTTTAACCTCTCTGGGCCTTAGTTTACTCATCTTAGAGTTGTTTGAGAAATAAATGAAATACATATCTGAAATTTATTTATAAATTGTAAAGGACAATTTTAATGTAAGAAATTAGGACTACTATAAATTGTTTACACTAGAGTGGAAACTCCTTGAAATTGTGGACATTTCATCTCAGAAAGACTGGTATATTGGGTGAAAATTAAAGAAAAAAAGGAAATTGAATAGCGTTCAGTTGGGAGAGTCTATGTGGTGTGGGTGAGAATTTCATACTCCTCCAGGTATACTCTTCTATAATTAAGAAATTCTTTTTTTAGCAGCATAATTAATATAATTAGTTGAAACTTCAAGTAGATCTTTTAAAAAACGGACCCCTTTATGTCTTCTGAATTGCACAATGAATATTTTTTTTTTTTTTGAGACGGAATTTCGCTCTGTCGCCCAGGCTGGAGTGCAGTGGCGCGATCTCGGCTCACTGCAAGCTCCGCCTCCCGGGTTCACGCCATTCCGCCATTTTCTTGCCTCAGCTTCGCGAGCAGCTGGGACTGCAGGCGCCTGCCACCACGCCTGGGTAATTTATTTTTGTATTTTAGTAGAGACGGGGTTTCACCGTGTTAGCCAGGATGGTCTCGACCTGACCTCGTAATCCGCCCGTCTTGGCCTCCCAAAGTGCTGGGATTACAGGCGTGAGCCACCGTGCCCGACCTGCACGATGAATATTCTTATATTCACAACCCTCATCTCCACTTCCAACCCTGCCCCACATGTATCTCTTCCATTCTTTCATATAACGACTGCTTTGGATTTGCATGCACATATGTTTGAAGGATAATTTGGCCTAATTTGTTTACAGGAATTACAAGGGTGACCTTTATTCCGCTGTCTCCTTTTTGATTCCCATAACTTCTGGACCTATCAAGGTATGTGCATTTTACACTGAATTTTACTTTGAGAATTGAACACATAGCTACATAATGTGAAAAGAATGGAATGTTTTGGTGATATAGTCAGTTATATTTATTGCATGTCATGTAAATGAAATGCATTGTTTTAAAATTTTTAGTCTATTTGTCCGTTTTATAGATAAGCTTGTGTCTGTACCTCATAATTTTTAGTGTTTGCAAAAACAAATATGCAGGCTGTCTTACATGTCTGAATAATTCTGTGACCTTTTCCACATACAGCTACTAAAATCAGGAGTCTTCTTAAGTAATGGGAATATCTGCAGAGTGCATATGAACAGCAGTAGCCAGAGAATATGTTTGCAAAACTATTTAGTAGTTCTTAGTGACTACAAATAAATATTTCTCCATATCAATGGAACAGATATTTCCATTCAGAAAATTTTACTGACATAAATATTTCCCTCCTGAAATGAATGTTTTGATTCTTTAGTAAAGTCTCATGTAAAATATTTGTATTTACACAGGTATTGCATTCATTTATTTACCCTTCCATTCTACCTTCTCTTCATCTACCCATCTATTCATCTATATGTCCAATAAACAGGTATTGAGCAACTTTTGGGCAAAAGTTATTGTGCCTTTTTTACTGGTAAATGTGCCAATGTTAGTATAATTCAAGTGGAGCATTGAGAATGTTTGCTTCTGTATAGTCAGTCCACTGTTAGGTGTACTATGTGAGAAAATGTGGCAAGATGAAGGATCTCCCTCATTGGTTTTATTTTTTATTAAAATATTGTTCAATGTTCAGTCCTTAGTAACTAAGGCATAGAAAACATTGATGTTTTTCCCTTTGCTACCTATATCTTGCAGTACTATGCATCATTAATCAAATGTGAATTCTCATTTCAAGCTGTAAAAAAGTCAAAAGGATGATCTGAATTTGTGGTAAGTCTTTGGCATCACTTGATACTTTCTTTAAGAATATGTAAAAAAGAATTCTGCAAACTCTCAGAATTTGCGTTGCCCTTCTAAAAATATAACACAAATATCTCATTAAGGGTTTCATTAATTGGGCTCCAATTATTGGATATTAGTCTGTATCAGAAATTTAAAACAGATTTGTCAGTTTTGACTATACATGTAGTTCTATTAGCCTTTCTTTCAGAGGTAATGTCTTTAAGGGAATACTATTGCCAAAAAGTTCAGATTACTATAGGAAAAAAAAATGTAAGATCAGCAAATAAAATGACATTAAAAGATAAACTTACTTAAAAGGTAAGTCAAGATTTTTGCATGTAATGTCATTTGTGAAAATAATTTTTTTAATTTGGTAATTGTGAGTCTGCCAGTTGCGCAATACTAATTGCAAGGTATTTTTTACACTAAGGAAGTTTAAATGTGTGGAAAATGTTAGTCTTACTAAGCTAATGTGAATGAATGGATCAGAATGGAGAGGAAAATACCTGACAGACCCAAAAAATGCACACTTATAAAAATAATTGTCATTAAATATTTAAAAGTTTCAGAGAGCAGCTAGTTTCCCTATTTTAGAAAGACAACATTACATAGTAGAAAAGCCCTTGTTTGTCAATCAGAAAACCTGGGCTCTACTCTCAGTCTTATATGAGTAATATGTTTCTCGTCAGGTCACTTCTCCACTCTGAGCATTGGTTTTCTTATGTCTGTTATAAAAACATTGGGCTGAACAACTCCAACTGTCCTTCTTTTCAAACATTGTATGATTTTTAGAAAATTCAGGACTGTTCTCAGATATGCAATATGGAATCAAGATTAGTGATTAAATTGGAATACACATACCATTTAAAAGATTACTCCTTGTTAAGTGGTTTAGTGAGTTTGTAATAGTATATTTATTTTTCCTTGATTTAAAGCAATTGTGTATTCTAACGCCACTATCACTCACTCACTCCACGCGTACTGGTACTGGTGTTATAATAAATAGTTTCAAGCTGAAGTTTAGCTACTAGTCTCGAGTCTTCCTCCTTGATAAAAATGCTTAACTTTGGGATGCTGCTGTGCTTCTTCTCTGTCAGTCTGTTGGAGTTCAGCAAACTATGTTTTCACCTTCTTGCATGATGGTCGTTCAAGGTCAAGCATCTCTCTATACATTGAAACCATCCAAGTGCGTAACCTGATGACTTCAGACTCCAATGCTTTCAATCTGGCACCCTTCATGAGCATTGATTCATATTAAAAGATTTAAAATATATTCTCCTTCATCTACATATCACAGCAGTAACAACTTGGGCACAGGACAGTGCCTGAGAACAAATAACCACTTGGAGTTAATGATCTGAGGGGCAGCTGAAGGACCATTGACACTTCCCAGTCAGTTCTTTGTCCCTATAAAATGCCTACTTCTGAGGTGCCGAGCCTTCAATAATTTTTCTATCTCACATCAGATTAAGTAGTGACCATAAATAATAGCATTTAATACATAATAATGAGATATGGCAATGCAATAAAATATCAACAATTCTAGTACTACATTAAGATGGCTATTCTGATGAAACCAAAAGAATGAGCAGTAAATGAAGTTCATGAATCATAATATTTTAGAAGAGACTTTCACCTTATTGATTCGAAATGAGATGTAAGAAAGAATTCATATGGTTTAGGGGAGCAGTTCCCTTTCTTTTGCTCTGTATTCCACTGATGAATGATCTAATTTAGAAATAATAAAAAATGCCTCTGACATCTATTTTAAATTGATTTTTAGATAGTGTATGTTCAGCTTTTTCCCCTCTTTTTTAGCACTAGATTCATTTTTCAAGATATGTACAGCTCTGAACTAAGTTACAAATACAACTCTACAAATGTTCTTTTCCAGAAGAAGCACTTTTTATTTATTTATTACTGTGACAAACATTAATAAGTCTCTACAGTGTGCCAGGCATGGTGCTGGGTGCTGGGGAAACAAAAAGTAATATGGAATATAGTTCTCACTCATAAGCTCATCATAGAGAGTTGGGGACTGTGCTATGCACAGAGAAATAAAATAATCAAGTGTTGTAGGTATGGAGTTTCTATGAATTTACTTGCTCATGGCATTTTAAAAATAAGTTTAAAAGATTCATATATCAAAACCTACTGAGTAGGGCAATGATATGTGTAATCTAAAATAGCTCTCTACTCGAATCTACAGGAATCATTGGTTATGGTGGGAGAAATGCCCCCCTCCAAAAGATGTCTGTGTCCTGATCTCTGAAACCTGTGAATATGGCATGTCACATGACAAAGAGGAATTAAGATTGCAGATGGAATTAAGGTTACTAATCGGCTGACCTTAAAATAGGGAGATTATCCTGGTTTTCTCTGTGGGCCCAATGTAATTACAAGCATGTTTAAAAGTGGAAGAAGAGGGCAAAAGTGAGAAAAACAGAGAGACGGGCACATGAGAAAAACTTGGCCTGATTTTACTGGCTTTGAAAATGGAGGAAGGGGCCATGAGCCAAGGAAGGTAGATGGCCTCTAGAAAGTGGAAAAGGCAAGAACACTGATTCTTTCCTAGAGCTGCCAGGAAGGAATTCAGCCGTGCCGATACCCCGATTTTAACCTGTCAAGACCCACTTCAGACTTCTGACCCCCAAATCTCTAAGATTAGTCTGTGTTGTTTTATGTTGCCAATTTTGTGGTAATTTATTACAACAGCAATGGCAAACTAGTACACTGAGGTTTACTCAGTATGGAAAATGTGAGAAGTCTAGCTGTTGATCATGATTGCTGAAAGGCATTCTTCATGCTGAAATTGGTGCACAGGGTTATTTACCTAGTGACCATTTTTTCTAGATATCCATATCAGTCTCCTCCATCAGAATTACAGCGATTTGTGAGGTCCCTGAAAAACCTGGCAATTCTGACACTCCCACTCCCAATTTCAGAGAGAATTTAGTCCTCCTTCCCTCTCCTTCTGTGGACCACTTGTGCTCCCTCCTCCTATCCCCTTGTCCCCTATTTCTCCACATTGATGCCTAGGATACAAGATTTGTTGATAAGTGAGAAGTAAAAAATTATCTTTTTTCTTTTATGGAACACCTGCAGCAGGAAGAATGATATAGGCACTAATATCCTAATAGGTTACCCTGGCATGGGTTTCATGGCAATCTAAATGTTGAATATTAAGTATAGTGTGAAATTGAAGTTTCAAGCTAGTGGCCTGTTGCTCAGGGCCAGTCCTCAGATATGTTTGTTTGCAACCCAGAATGGTTTCTCTCCTCTCTTCTCCTTTTCTTCCTTTTTAAAAATGTTGTAGCTTGAGTGTGTCCTCTTTAATTTTGTAGTAGAGGGTAGGTGCATATGCTTTGGGGTTTGAAACCATGAGAAGATCCAATTCGGCCACATACTGACTGTTCAGCTTGGGCAAGTAGATTAAGAATAATCTCTCTAAATCTCAATCTCCTAACCTCTAAAATGAGAATAATAATTATACTTCATAGAGTTATGACGTTGAAAATGGCATGCAAATAATTCATAAAACACCTTGCACAATGCCTGGCGTATAACATAGTGTATGCTCAATAAATATTAGCTATTACTTCTGCTACTATTATTGCTATAGTAAGGGCACAAAGGATGGGCAAACAATTTCATCTGGTAAGGGGATGAGAAGCAGATATCTGGAAAGGCTTCATGGAGGAGGTAATGCTGGTAATACTAGGGCCAGGCCTGTGAGTGTGGACTGCTGGGGAATAGGGAATGGCAATTTGGTATTGTCAGATGAAAAAATGGTAGGGATGAGAATATGTTCTAAGCAAAATAATAAGTGGCAGAGAAATATCAAATAGCCTGGTCTCTTAGGGAAACTGCAATCAGTCTTTACAGGTAGAGGATCATGTGGAATGTAGGCATGAGAAGAGATAAGGATAGAGCTGGAGACAGATATAGATGGATTTCCCTAGCTTGTGTCCTACTAAGGTGCATCTCTTTTTTTCCTGTAGGCCAGTGATTTTCTGATGTTGCTTGTGAAATTTGAAATTTGGTTTATTGCCCACTGAACCCCTTTTTTGCTTAAGGGCAACCCCTGAAACGGCTACCTAGGAACACTGATTATTTTATTTTATTTAAATATATAGATAGATAGATAGACAGATATAATTTTTATTTTATTTATTTATTTTTTTAGAGACAGGGTCTCGCTATGTTGCCCAAGTTGGTCTCAACTCCTCAAGTGATCCTCCTGCTTTGGCCTCCCAAATTGCTGGGATTACAAGCATGAGCCACTACACCTGGTGGAACATGGTTTAAAAGTCACTACTCAGCCGAGCACGGTGGCTCACGCATGTAATCCTAGCACTTTGGGAGGCTGAGGCAGGTGGATCACTTGAGGTCAGTGTTTGAAAAGCAGCCTGGCCAACATGGTGAAACTCTACTAAAATTACAAAAAAAAAAAATTAGCCAGGCGTGGTGGTGTGCACCTGTAATCCCAGCTACTCAGGAGGCTGAGGCAGGAAAAACCTGGCAGGCAGAGGCAGAGATTGCAGTGAGCCAAGATTGTACCACTGCACTCCAGCCAGGGAGACCAAACAAGACTCCGTCTCAAAAAAAAAAAAAAAAAAAAAAAAAAAAAAAAAAAAGTCACTGCTCTAGGAAAGGAGGAACTAGAGAAAGAGGTCAATAATCACGTTTGTGATATAAAGGGCCCACCCAGGTGGTAGTATGGAGGATGGATTGGAGGGATCAAATATAAAGACCAAGAAATCAGTTAGGAGACTATTGCTAAAAGCTAGATAAGAGATGATGGGGGCAGATGGCAATTGCCAATGGTGATAGCAATAAAAAGACAGAGTTGAACAGTGATTCTTAAACTTGAGTGTGCATCAGAATTACTTGGAAGGCTTGTTGAGAAACAAATTGCTGGATTCTACACTTGAGTTTCTGTTTTAGTTGGTCTGAGGTGGGGCCCAAGAATTTGCATCTCTAACAAGTTCCCAGGGGATACTGATGCCACTGATCCAGGCACTACACTTTGAGAGCCATGGGATTTGAGATATGCTATGTAGAACTGACAGGCATGAGTCACTTATTAGATATGGAAATAAGGGAAAGGTTTCTGGCTTGAAAGGGTAGTCAGATAGTGATACTATTCAGCATTACTAAAAGCAAGTTTAGGCTGAGTTGAGAAAGAAAATGTTCATAACCCTAGCAAGAGAGGGCAGCTAAAATCTTTATTTTTTTTTTGTAGAGATGGGGTCTCACTTGGTTGCCCAGGCTTGAACTTCTGGCCCCAAGCTGTCCTCCTGCCTCAGCCTCCCAAAGCACCAGGATTAGCAGCTGGCCTTTAAAAGTCTTTAAACAAGATTTATGATCAGATCCTAGGCTTTCTTCTGGGCAACCTGATTCTATACTTTTGTACTACTAGCTTCTCTTGCTCCCAGCCCACCCCCATTTATATGCCTTGGTGCCATTCACATTCAGGAAGTGAAAGTACAACTCTGGGAGGGGTTAGAATAATGGATTCCATTTTATACCTGTTGAGTTTGGTGAGCCAGCAGAACATCTAAGTGAGAAAACCTGAAAAAATAATTTAGGCATTAGTATTTGTTTATTTGTTTTTAATTTAAAATGATGTCATTTCCTTATTTCAGGTTGGACATTAACTCTTCTTTGTGCAAAACTGGAGTAGTCAAAATATAGGTCAATTTTTTTTTTTTTAAGAGATGGGGTCTCATGCTTTCACCCAGGCTGAAGTGAATGGCACAATCATTGTTCACTGCAGCCTTGAACTCCTGGGTTCAAGCAATCCTCCTGCTTCAGCCTCCTGAGTAGCTGGGACTATATACATGAGCCACCATGCCAGGCTAGATTGAGCTATCATGTGCATATTTGCTATTAGTCCTATAAGGATTTTTGAGTGTTAAATTTGCTCATAGCTGACAATCATTCTTTTTATAGTATAGATCAGTGAATCCAAAACACGTTTATTTTAAAATTCCCCTTGAACACCCGTGTGACCTAGCTTTCTCTACATTACTTCCTTACCAAAAAGGAAACATCGAAGTATGGCAGAATATCCATGTGGGTAAGTAGAGGAGAATAGGGGAGTACCATACAGATTGACCTTTTTCTTCTTTTCTTTCTTTTTTTCTTTTTTGTAACTTATTTCAGTAATGGTCAGATATTTCACTGAATCTATCTCTCTGAGGTTGAGAGTAGGCAAAGGAAAGATCTTAGAACAAGATATAGTACCTACATGCAATGGTGAGATGAGAAATAATACAGGAAATTTTGAAGAGCAGTAGAAGTGAATACTAAACAAAAAGGATTAAATTAATAGACTTGATTTTGTTTCAAGGGGGCAGTTGTACTGGTAAATCAGTCATTTTTGGCACATAGTATATCCACATATATATATATATATATATATATAGTAGCATATTAAAATTATCAATTTACTTGTCAGCTTGCAGTTCCACAAAGCTGTAGAATCATCTTAATATGGGGAGCAAAAATATGATAAGATGGTCAATTATAGTCATTCACTGCCAAAACTTCCTTGAAAAGATACTTTTAACTGTATCATTCATTCTCCTTTGAAGGCTGCTCATCTTAGAGACTGATTATGTACTTGTAATTTATGGATAAGACAGCCACCCATGCACTTCCATCTGCAAGGCTCATAAAGAACCTTAACTTGTAGACTCAATTCAGTTTCTTGTAACATTTAGCTCTGATCTTTCAGGGAAACTAAGATACATTCCTTAGTACTTATTTTATGCCAGAAAAAAATATGGAAGAAAAACAACTACAAAACTAAAAGCAAAACCTTGGGGTTTTGCTACGTGTTTATAGATAAGCCATGATCTGAAATGCATCCATGTATATCAACAAAAAGTCCAACATTGGACACTTAGGATATGGGATCAAAGTTAATAGAAATGGCTCTTGTCATTTCTGGGAAATCCCACTGAGAAGAAGTTATTCCTTAGGAGTGTTATTTCAGCCCCATGATATTGCTAATCTTACAGCTGAATGCAGAAATGTGTCTTTTGGGTGAGGCAAAGTCCACCTTTTTCATAGACCTCCATTTAACCTTAATAAATTTGAAATCACTCTTTCTTCAGCCTTATATATTTCCAAAGTATATTGAGAATCACTATATATATTTTTTAAAAGGTAAAGAAAAATAAAAAACAATGACAAAAATTCTGAAATATGTACAAAGGGGCAATGTAATCCCGTGCTTTGTGGCACCCTATCTGAAGTGGCAAGGGTCTTTTCTATAGTATAGATGTTGAACTAGTGACCTTCAAATATTGTCCTGTTTTCATTCGATGTCTGACATATGTCAGATGAAACTGTTCAACTCATGTGACTTTAAATAGCTGTTTTCTGTGAATGCATCAGCTACTTATTTTGTCCCAGACTCATCTGTACTACTGCACGTGAACTTTAAATTTAAAATGTACACTTCAAGTGACATAGCTGAATGTCACAGTGTGTAATAGATCACTGTTTTTTTTTCTCTTCTTATTTGCAAAATGCTCACCTAGTTAAATGGTATGGGTATAATATGTAAACCTTTAGGTGTATGATGTAAACCTGCAATGACTTAATATCAATAATACAAGTTTTCAATGCCTTTCTTAATTTTGTTTAATTTTACACCTGTGTTCAAAAACACCCTGATTAATGCTTAAAATTTTGTATATGGTATATGAACATAGAATAAAAGATGCACTTATGTACATGCCTGATCCAGGCTTACATCTACATACTGTAAAATGTGAGTGCCAGCTGAGTACCAGTTTGCACCAAGTTTATAGTTTTAATCATAAAAAAGAACATGAAGTTATTATTCATCTTATTGCTGAACAGTAGTTTGAAAAGGCAGAGGGAGAAGCTCTAAGAAGATCCTTTAGTAATTCTAAGAAAGGCTGATTTTCAGTTAAGTACATTTTTGTAAGTCATTTTGTCATTTGGTAAACACACAATGATTATTCCTTCAGACAGATGAAATATTTATTAGGAAGATAAATGTGGAAATCACAATAGTATTAAAGAATAGCATGGGAATGGGAAGCCTGTCAAGAATGTTCTGACCCCAAGAAAAAGAAATCAGAATTGCCATAGAGAGGGACCATAGAATGAAAACTTTTTAAAAGGTTATTTCCATAAAGTATGAGGAAATCTTGGCCTCCATTAAGATTTTTGTCCCTGAGAGCCTAAACTGTAAGTATGGTAACTGCTTTGTCTGCAGAATAAAAAAGGAGATCTTCGCTTAATCATTATCCTGGGAGTTGAACATCCTGCTAACATTTGAATAAAAATGCCTACTTCATTACTGATGGGAACACAGAGTTCTGTGTACCAAATGATTTACAGTAGAGCTTACTAACAGGGCTTTCTTACAAATGAATGGGCTTTTTAAAGGATAATACAAGTTGTTAATGTGTATAGTATCAGATGAAATACATAATGCCCACAAATTCTAAAAAGTCTACCAAATGAGTGCTGGCTGTTAGAAAAATATAGTCCTATTATACATTTAGATAAAATGGAAAGTGATGATGTAGAAAACAGGATTCTGTTATGTTGACAATACCATCAGTGTTTTTCCTATAGTAAAATCTCTTAAAATGATGGAAAACAGAACTATGAAAAAACCAAGCTTCAGAGGACCTTGAGAAATCATTTGCCCTAGGCTTCTGCTTTCAAACATGTGAAAGTCTACACAAAGGGTAAGCAAGTCATGTCGTTAGCGCTATGAATACCAAATTCTTTATTTAGCAAATATATACAACATTTAACTATGTGCCAGGCACTGTGCTAAGCACTATACAGTAGTAACTGGACACATTTGTGATGGTATTGCTTTTTTCCCCCTTCTACCCCTTTTTCGCCTCCCCTTATTTTTTCTCTACACATCTTTTCCTGTTTCCTTTTTCCACTTTGTGACCCTCCTTAGTATTGTTACAGACTTCTTGGGGTCCTCCAGTATAATGAGGTTACTGAACTCTAGTGTCAGCCCTTTATTCTCATTGCTTTTGAGAATGTCATGGAATTCATGTCAAATTTGTTATAGAAATCAAAGTAGATTATTTTATCATTTTGCTTCAATCTCTGTGACTTGTCATTTTATGATAGAAATAAGTGTCCTTGAATAATTTGGTATCCGCATAGCATGCACTAATGGTTACTTCCAGTGTCATAATATCACTTATTTAATAATAATATTTTTGGATAAGACTAAAATTATAAACAGGACTGCATATAGAATATTTTTAAAATAATACTTTCTCATATTAAATTTCCAGTTTGCTAAACCACATGAGAATATTCTCTTTTGCCTCATTCCTGAAAGGGTGAATATGCTTAACCACATGAGAATATTCTCTTTTGCCTCATTCCTGAAAGGGTGAATATGCTTTCTTCATTTTGTATTTTCTCATCTCATTCTTGAGTTTGTGTTTTTTATCTTATAAACTTAGTAGGGCTTTAGCAAAAACTGCTAACCTTTCTTTTTCCACTTATCTCTTGAGGACATAGATAATCTTATGTGACTGACATAGTTGTTATTTTAAGTTATAGTAGACAGTTCAGTTTTCAAGCCACTTTCTTCCTTATGTAGACTTCTCTGTGTGTTGCCCATTGACTTGTGTGTGTGCACATGTGTATGATCTAGCAAGTTATGAGCAATTACTGTGTGCCAAGTACTATGCTATTCATTTTAAAGTGTTATCTCATTTAATGTCCACAATAACTTTATGAAGGTTGTACAATTATCATCTCCAATTTGCAAGTTTAGAATACTGAGGCCAAGGGCAGTTAAAGTAATTTGAGTAATGTTACACAGTAAGTAAGTGGTAAGGCCAGTATTCAGGGTATTCAGCTACTATTCCCTTGAGTCTGCATTTGTTACTAACTCTGTCAACAGGATAATTCTGGTTTCTTTAAATCTGATCTGTTTTCTCTTGTTGGAATGCCCACATTTAGGACTTCTTAAGTTGAGGTATCTGCATCTTGGATTGGGCCTTTAGATATGGCAGATGAATTTTAGACTACTGCTCAAAGAATGTTTTTATTGTGGAATACCTCAAGTAAAGGATTCTCATGTGACCCCACTAAAATATGAGTCTGGTAGATATATTTTGCAGTAGAAAGGGCCACAATATAGTGAATCAGTTTAACTCCATTTTCTGGTATGCCCTAATCCTTTACTTACCCATATCACCATTCCAATGAGCCAAATTCTTTTTGTCTGATATCAGTGCTGTTTACTTCCCATGAAGCCTCCTTGAGTAAAGAACATGGACATTTCTTCCTGGCTTATTTTCTATTTCCTATACTCAAACTGTGAATGTACTTGAGATCCATTATTTGTTTTTCTCCCTCTGCCTTTTTATCCTTGGGGATTTCATCTACCTTTATAACTCTAACTGCTATTTCTTATATAAATAATGTTTAAAATATTTCTTACACTGTGGTCCCATGTCTCCAACCTCTTGCCACACATGTACACTTGGATATTCTGCTGATATCTGAAACTCATTGCGTTTCTAATGGTGAGCACATCATATTTCCAAGGTTGGATCACCTGTCCAACTTCCCAGTTTCTGTTGATGATACCATCATTCTTCCAGCTACCCAGGCTTAAAACCTGAGGCTTTCTTTTCTTTCTTCTTGTACTTTGTTCCCCATACCTAACCAGTCATTAGGTTCCATCATTGCTTTGTAATGTCCTTTATTTCCATCCTTTATTTTCTGTACCACTGCCATGAGCCTATCTCTAATTTAGACAGTTTAACATCTTGCTCATTAATCGCCCTCTAAAGCTTAGTATGTGGCCTTGCCCATAGCAGGGATTCAGGGTATTTTGGTTTTGTGATTGAGGTGCAGGTTACCTCCTGCCTCCAGCAACAATGAGCACTTTTGGAACCCAGCCTTTTTGAGTTTATCTTTCTTGCATGTGTGCATCCATCTCTTTGGCAGTCAGATATATACCTATATTCTTTTCAGGTGTATATATTTTTATCAGACTCAGTGTTATGTGCATGTCTTTCATGAGCTATAAGAGGGAAGGGGACTGAAATTGATCCGGAATTAATGAGTTCCAATGCTTTAAAAGGACAATCAGGACATTTTATCTAGTGAGGGTGAGACAATAAGCTCCATGGCAATGGAGACTATGTAGGCTTTAACACTAATGGATTTCCAGAACCTAGCACTATACTTAGTACTAGTAGTATTTAATGAATATATGTTGAATGAATTAATGAATAAGCACCAATGATAGTGACAACTGTGCTGTCCCAAAAGAGAACAAAAATCTCCTGATGACTTGCCTCATTCACTTTAATATATTAAACTGGGGGGATTGCACCTAACATGCTGAGATTTTTCCACATGGCCATATATTTAAGGCAATAATTGAATCTTACAGAAAAATTTATGTTCTTGCTAAATTATATTTCTCGTGGGATAGCATGACATGATTCTACTTGGGTACCACAAATTATATTGATAGGGTGAAATGAATTTTCATGTCTGTTTATAAAATGTGGAATATTATTGAATTACTTTAAGTGTTGTGTTTGAGATGAACTTAGGCTGGTTTCTTTGGGTTTGACACATTTCAGTCTGTCATCCTGTCTTTAGAGATGTTGAAAATTAAATGGGGATACTTAAATAATTTAATTTATAAGCTTGCTTACAGCTATGTGGTTTATCAAGCCAGATGTCGGCACCCTCAGTTTCTTGCAGCTGAGATACTGCCAGAACATAAATTAAAATTGGTTCTGCATGTCAAGAATTAGCATGTAAAAAAGGAAGAAACTTTTTTCTCAAATAGCCAATATTAGTGTAGTATTTGCTGGGCAGTGACTTTTTTTTTTAAAACCATTAGCCAATTTTAAGAAAGAGTATAATTCATTCATAAAATAAGCTTAACTATATTTCGGGGGAAATCCTATTCCCTATGCATATGATGACGTAACTCACATCTTTATAACACAAAGTCTATAATAGATATGTTATTCTAGTTTCACGCCTCCCTCTCTCCAGAAGTCATTTTCTGCTGTTTTTCAAATGCAGTAGAT
Organism: Colobus angolensis palliatus; assembly: GCF_000951035.1. NCBI lineage: Eukaryota > Metazoa > Chordata > Mammalia > Primates > Cercopithecidae > Colobus > Colobus angolensis. The sequence goes on along the minus strand of NW_012114699.1, from coordinate 1,516,689 downwards.
TTACTCAAGTTTTTATGGTTACCCCGCCAACATTTCCAGTTCCTTTTTTAAAAAATTGGTCTAGACAATATTTTAACAGGACTTTTTTCCTAGTGAGAAATTATGCATCTGAGCTCTTCTTCTCCCACATAAATGGAAAATAAACAACAGCTTCTATGTAATTTAAGCAAGACTGTGGGAGACAACTTGAGGTGATAGGAACAATGCAGAATTGCCCACATTCACTGTGGGACCTTGGGCAAGTCAGTTGCTCTATCTGGGTTTGTTTCTTCTCGTTTACAATGGGGGGGGGTTGAGGTTGAATCATCTCTCAGTTTCCTTGCATGCTCTAGAATTCTTTGAGATGTTTTAAAGTCTTAGGCCACCTCTCTTTACAGGTTCTTTGTAGTATTAAGCTCTTTCTGTTCTTTAAGGCCCATGAAACATTCCAAGGTTCATGATTCCAACTTGACTTTCTCATTTTTAAAAGTCCTTACAGCATTTTTATAGTCAGAATGCAGCATTTAGCATGTTTATACTACATAATTGTGCTTGTCTAATCTTTTTATCTAGCTATCTAAGTATTTTCTTGTTCACTAAAATTATCTCTCCGACTAGATTGCAAGAATCTTGAATACAGGAAATATGCCTTTTACTTCTATTTTCTTCATGGAATCTGTTATATTCTGAGGCACATAAAATTAATGATTGATTTGGATTAGATTATAATCATTTATCACCTGGGTTGAAAGAACTTGAAGTATGAACAAAGATAGCCTCTTTTTATGGTATATTGAGGCTTCCTGTCTTAGTCTTTTTCAACTGCTATAGCAAATAGGCCATCAACTATGTGGCTTATAAACAATAGAAATTTATTTCTCATAGTTCTGGAGGCTGGAAATTCCAACGCCAAGGCACTGGCACATTCAGTGTCTGGTGAGGGCTGACTTCTTGGTTCATAAAGAGCCAGCTTTCTGGTGACTTGACAGTGACATGACTTCTCATTATATTCTCACATGCTGGAAGAGGTGAGGGTCTCTCTAGGGCCTCTTTTATAAGGGCACTAATCCCATTTATGAGGACTCTGCCCTCATCACCTAATCACCTCCTAAAGGCTCTGCCTCCTAATACTATCACATTGAGTGTTAGGATTTCAACATACGAATTTAGAGTGGGGGCGGGGGACACAAACATTCAGACCATAGCACCTCCTCTGAAATTATTCCTCTAGATCCCATAAATTGAATTAATATTACAATGAAAAATACTTTTTCTTGGTCTTTAGATCTGGGGGTATAATTTATGTGAAGCAAGTCCTTGTTTGACAGGAAGGTGTTACTTTGGTTACTGTTTTTTTCTGGACCTCTAATATCAACTTTCCAATTTAATTCAGCCAAAATAAATTGAGCACACATTGTATGTTAAAAATTGTGATACATTCTGTGGTGAGTTGGAGGGAAACTGGTATGTGTAAAGATCGATAGAAAATAATTTTTGCCCTGACTGCTTCACAGTGAGGAATTTGGGATATAATAGATATAAAAACAAACAAACAAAATAACTCCTACAATATAATTTAATAAGAACAGTAATAGAGGTGCATGTGAAGTGATTTGGAGTCACAGACAAGAAAGCATCTTACTATATCTTATGGCTTATATCTGGGAATATACTACTGAAAAGCAACAATTTTAGAAAATGACTAGGAATTTGGTTGTCAGAAAAGGTAGGGAAGTTCATCCTAGTAAATATATTAAAGTAAAAGCACAAAGACATGCAATCTATGATATAGCTGAGGGATTATCTGATATAGTATAGTTAGATTACAGGATATTCAGGGTAAGCATTTCATGAGAAGGTACTGGAGTGGTAATAAGGTTTTTAGCTTATCACTGACCTTCCAAGTCCATTTTATTCCCTAGAGGGTACACACCCTTGAGCATTTTCTAAATGTGAAGAAGTCCATAGGGTGAGAGAGCTGGTCTATAAGAGGAACTTGTGGAATTATTTTCTCCCTGTCATGAAATCTTCAGAATCAACTTCTTCAACTGTTCTATATATTTAAGACAGTCACTTTTTGTTCTTTTCTCTTGAATGCATATTAGGAATGGTGAGATTGAACTCATTTTATAACTAATTAAAATAGGTCATAAACTCATTTTATGACTGAATATGCATCTGAAACTGAACTCTTACAACTCATAGCAGTAGATAGCAATACAGACAATGGAGACTACATTGCATTCAGGCTTGAATACAAGTTTATTCACAAAGTTTGTAATGGAGACTTCTTTTTCCGGTGCACTTTTCGAGTATCAGTGGTGAATGTCTCTTATTCCCTTCAGGCAACCAGGGACTTCACATTTATCCTTTTTCTTTGTGTCTACTCCCGTCTCCCTCAAAAACATAAGGCCTACTCTAAGAAAAGGAACTGACAAACTTAGTCATTTGGAACCATAAGTGACTCTTAAGGCTCAGTGGGATAGTCTCCCAGTGCTGTTTGCATTTTAAGGAGATAAAGGCCTTGCTTAACTTAAATCACAAGCTTTAAATTTTACAGCTGCACCTAGTCCAATGAGGGAGGCATTTGGTATCTTATCTTAATGATAGGCACTACCCCAACATTAATAGCATGAAATCACTGATAACACTTCATGTCCTTTTATCTTGTCCAATAATATTAAGCTATATGAAGTTTGATAGGTTTTGCAACTGAAATGAGAATGTACAGCTAGATTTTTATAATAAAAACAGCATAAAGCATTTGAATTTCTGTGTTATTTCCCACACTTACTGTTTCCCTTTATAGTAATGAATAGACTAAGCCAGGCATAAAAAGAAGAATGAGAATGAAAAAAAATGAAGAAATGACTTTCTGGGCCTTTGGCTCTTTCCTATGGGACCTTAATTTAGACTTCTCTTATATGTTTCTGAGTTTAAGAAACTGACTTTTGATTGGCAAAGATATTGTTAAGGTTTTGAATAGAAACTTAGCTATTAAAAGAATTGTGTCTTAGATGTGCAGATTAGGGTGGGTTCAGGGTAGTTAGTATTGAGATAAAATGAAGACCATTAAACGTATCTGATGGTCAGATATAAGCTAGATATCTCAGTTCCTTTGAAAGCAAGGCCAAAGCCTGACTGTGCAGCAAACTAAGAAAGAAGAAAATTACTCTGATTTATACCAGCCATGTGTGGCCACCATAGCCAGTTTGTTAGCCAGTTCATTGTAATTGGATTCCTGAGTTATTTTTTTTCGTCCTACATTATTGCCATCTTTAAAAGGAATGGGGTCATTTTTCAGTTTCATGCATTGATAAGTAGGTATACAACTCCCACTGTTTTTCATATGTGTCTAATTTTTGCCACTCTGCTGACAAATATGTGCCAAAACAGAAGTCAGTATATTGCTTTTTACTTTCTCAGTAGAAAACAGCTTTAGCGGGAGTTATAATATAATACCTAGTGATCATAAATAGAAACAATTTATTTCAACTTGCAAATATTCCTAGGGTATACATGGCTGGGCACTAGGCACTGAGATAGAGGCAAAAGCAAAAGATATGGTTTCTTCCCTCAAAATGCTTACCCTCTAGGATAAAAAATATGATCTGCACACACACACACACACACACACACACACACACACACACACACACAAGATACTGGTTTCCTGTGGCTGTGTAACAAACCATCACAAACTAAGTGGCTGCAATGACACCAATTTATTATCTCACAGTTTCTTTAAGTCAAAAGTCTGGGTATGACTTAGTGTTTCTTCCGCTCAGTCTCACAAGGCTGCAGTCAAGATGTCGGTTGGGCTTATTCTCATCTGGAAGGTCAACTGGGGAATTGTCCACTTCCAACTCCCTCAGATTATTGGCAGAATTAATTTCTTTGTGGGTATAGAATTTATGGCAGCTTGTTTCTTCAAAGCTGGTAGTTGAGACAGATAGTCTCTGCTACTTCATATCTCTAATTTCAGGACTGACTTTAACCCCCTTTTATAGGACTCTCTTGATTAGGCCAGGCCCACCCAGGATGATTTCTGATTAAGTCAAAGTCATCTGACTGGGGCTCTAATACAAATAGAAAATCCTTTTGCCTTTGCCATATTCTGTTGGGTAGAAATAAGTTATAAGTTCTGCCCACACTCATGGGGAAGGTATTACACAAGGGCAGGACTTCGTGAGTGTCACACTAGAATGTGTTTGCCACACACAGAAAACACTAAATACAAGCAATGACAATACAAGTACCTTGGTATGGACAACAAATCTAAGTGGAAAGTATATACAGGGACTGAGGAAAAACAGAGCAAAAGGGTGATCTCTGCATTTATCCAGCAAGTTTACCATGCACTAACCATGTACCAGGACCTGTGCTAAGCTCTGAGGTTGAAATAAGTGCAGAATCGCAAGTGCCCTAGGTAACTCTTGAAAACATACAATGTGCAATTCCAGAAGACTTAAGAACCCTATTAAATACTGTTATCTGAGAAAGAGACACTAAAGACACAGATGCTGATAAATATGTTTACTCTTAGCTATGAGTTCGTTATATCTTGCTGTAGAGGTACAATACAACAAACACAAAGACAGACACACACACACACACACATACACACAAGCATGTCTACAAAGCAGTATAAGTGGGTTTGACTGAATATAACAATCTCCAAATATATCCCTTGACACAAAATTGTGATTGCTTTATTCTGGCCTCTTTACTTACTTTGTGTGGAAAGTGGAAAATTGTAATAATCATGGCCAGGGTTTGGAGGTCTGACTCTTGAGTCTCTTCAATTAGTGTATGTATATAGCAAAGCAGCTTCTCAGTTTAGTCATTGCATTACATATCACTTAATGTTTACTTGAATCTTTTTCTATTTATTACCACATTGGATCTGAACACCAGCCCTATCACACACACACACAGCAAAATTTACCATGTCCACTTTATAGAGGGATTTCTTGTCCAGATTTAGATAAGCAGGATACTGAAAAACGGGTGAAACCATAGGTCTTCTCACACCAAATCCAGAGTTTTCTATGCCATGTTTATGAATTAACAAGAAGGAAGTGAGGTGGAGGAAAAAATAATATAGAAAACAAATTATCCAGCTTCACTAGTTCTACCACATACATATAAGCTTTACTCTCTCATTCTGTGTTTGGTGGATCCTTTGTCCATTGTTCATTTTTAAGCACCAAATCATGTAGGCTAGAGTTCTTTATGAAGTCAGAGTATTTATACTCAAGAGTTTATGAAAAGAAAAGTTGTTGTCCCTAAAATGTGCCCTCAGACTCATCTAGAGGGACCACTTCCAGTGAATAGGTTCTTTGTGCCCCATTAGTTTCTTGATTTCTCTACTGAGAGTGCAAACAAGCTTCCTGTTTTCACAATGATTGTAATGATGTGAACATTTACCCATTGGGAATGAGACTGAAATCACCAAATCATTTCATATGGTCTATTGCACAACTGACAGTTACGATAATAAATTTCAGGACACTGCTGACTGCTTGTTCAAATCTACTTTGGGATTTTTTAGTTCATCCAGTTTTCCTCCAGATTTTGTGTTCTTTCTATTATTCAGGCTAATTTAGGCCAAATATTTAGTCAGTTTTTCATTTTATAGCCTACTGTCTGCATCCAGGTTTTACATAGTATATTGAAGAGACTGCTTGGTCACCTAAAGCTGCTCCATTTTGTCAATGGGAAAACATGTCATGCAATAAATCCTGAAAAGAATGAACATTTGCTTTATATAGATATCTCATAATCCAATTGCAAAGTCTGTCAGGAGTCTACTGCAATGTTTGTTTTCTGCAGGTGAAATTCAATGAGATAACAACAGTGCCATATATGAAGCCATAAACCAAACTCCTTATAAGGATTTGATTATGAGTAAAAAGGAATTTATGGTTCCAGCCTTTTAGATACCACCTAATATGCAATTTTACCTGCCTTCAATTATTCATAAGTCATTTCACAGACACATTAAGATATACAAGCTTTCACATCCAAATATTTTTGGTGGCATGTTTTTCCAAAAATCTCCTTGTAAGATTAAATTTAAAATTTGAGCGTCAGTATTCAATATGGTCTAGCACAAACATCCTGAGTCTCTCATTTTACACTTAAATTTATTAGACTAGGAAACTGGGTCCTTAAATGTTAGTTGCTGGCTTTATTATTAACTAGCAGTGTGGCGGTGAAAAAGTTGTCACAACCTCTCCCGGACTCTATTTTCTAGTTTATTGCCCAAGGCACTTGTGGTGAAAAATCAAGATAGTATATATAGAAAAACTTTATAGAAAATGGAGAAAAATGGACAGAGGACTTATTATTAGTAATAATAATGGTAAGTTGGATGAGGTTGCTATTTAAACTCACTATATGGTTAAATTTTGTAAACAATCATTTTATAGTGTGAACACAGCATTCTTCAAATTGTTTCATTTGAACTTACATGTTATTTTCTAAGAAGATTATGATGTTTTACAGTTATCAAGTGTAAATGAAAACAGCCAATGCATATATTTAATATTGTTTTTACTTAAAGCAGTATATATAATCAGTGTCTACTCCCTAACGAGTAGGGTATAAAAAATGAGGTACAGATATTAATTTGTTCTGCTTGCTATGTTATATTATATACTCATATGCATTTTTAAAACATGCTTTAGCTCAATATATACCACATTTGCAAAACTCAAATGTCATCAGCATCAAATATTTGAGTTATTTTTTACTAACATTATTTTCTCTTCAATGGCAAGAATTGCGGCTGTTTAAATCACCCAGAAAGTAACTCAAGCCAACCATGATGGCTTGAAAATGTGACCAATTTATTAGTCATGCAGTGATAAACTATGTAGTGAATAGGGAAAAGACAAAATGTTTTCCAAAAGAAATATCCATGTAATTTTCACCACCTGAGTTCTCCATTGAAGCAAGGTTAAGAAGTTAGCATAATGTTCTTCCTGAACTGGGTCCTGTGCCACCAGGCTTTCAGAAGTTAAGCAGAAAAGCAGCTCAGCTTTTGTCTTCCCACTGTCATTAAAAGCGTCTCTGCTTCTCTTCCCCTTACCTATATCCATGGGAGTCTCACCACATCAAGGAACATTACCTGTCATTGTGATGCATTTAAGATGCAGGTGTCTGAATTTTTCTTTTTCCACTTTTTTAAATTTCATGCAGTGTAGTAATTTAGGCTTCCTATGGAGAGGACATCTTATAAATAAAATAATGTCTCAGATCTGCATATACATGTTTCTGTATTAGTGTTTAATGGTTTTGTTTTGAATCAAGGGTATAGTGGCTATTAATAGAGCCAGAGAATGTGGCAAAAATCCAACTTTCTACCCATTTATGTTTAATATGCAAAACCAATCATTTTCCATTCTGTTGTTTCCTGCCTTCTCCTCCTGTGTCTCTTCCATCCTCATAATGATGTTAAGAATTGATATAATGTTGTTAACTAGAGGCTATGCAAATTAATAGAGAAGGTTTATTTTGATGGTCTAGATAATGTGAAGGAGAATCACTTTCTCACTGTAAACTAATCTGTAATGACAGACACTCAATGTCAGTTGTGTCACTGACAGCTTTTTATGCCAGCTTTAGCAACCCTTGTCCTTCTGGATGTTTTCTAGTCATGAACATGATATTCAGTAATGAACACCTTTTTGGTAGAAGTTGAATGGAGGTGATGGATGGTATTGAATGTAAGCCATATTCCTTTTCCAGAAACTTACCATACTCAGGACAATACATGTTGACTCTGCTCTGGTATGTCTTCAGTAATAGAACAGTGCTTACAACTATGGCATACTTATACAGATTAATGAGTCAGTAGAGAATTAAAGACACAGAGGAAAAGAACTTTTCCCTGTTATTTACTCAATGAAGTATAATTTGGAAGGTTGCAATTATGCCTTAGGTGCATTCTTAGTCCAATGAAAAAAGTCAATGAGGCAAGTTTGCAAGTATTCATGAACTGTCTGCTATGTGCTAGGTTCTTTGATAGGTGCTCTGCCAGGTGCAAAGCAATAATTTTGACATTTCAAATGATATCCTTATGTGCTTTAAACTTCAAGTACAATACAGACTCAGAAAAGATAAATTTAGTGTAGCCTCTGTTATTTGTTGATGGCTTTGTAGAGGAGTTGAGACACTAGAGCTTAAGAAAATCTATAATCTGGAGAGATTAAAACGAGTAATGAAAATATTCCACTTGGGCAGAATGACATAACGAAAGCCTCAGACTTTATTTGATAGGCAAGAATAAATTGAGAATTTTAGGCAGGTATATGACATGGTCAAATAGTATTATGAGAGGGATTGAAAGTGGCTGGAGGAGGGTGACGGTTTATCATTTAGAAGGGTATTGAGGTTAGCTATATTTATCGATCACTTAAACAAATAGTCAGTTCAGGCTCCGCATACATACATGGCTGAAATCAGTCAAGTAACTAGTTGTTTTGAAATTAGCTGACTTGGAACTGTTGTGAAAACAACCAGTTTGATTGAATTCACTTGTTTCTCTCCAAATCAGCTAATTATTACATAAGCACTATGTGTTAATTACACTCAGAAAAAAATCACTTAAGCTTGTTGTTTCATGGCTTACAGGCAAACCAGCTTGTAGATTACCTAAAAATTTGGCTTTGCAGTTGGAAGTTTCAGTGTTGTGTCGATACAGCCTTTTAAGAGTTCCACAGATATTGGCAGGCAGTACTAAGATATGTTAGAATTAGTTGTTAGGAAACAGACTTAAATTATCACCAATAGCAAAATAAATCCTTATGCAAACAAGTGACAAGACACATATAGTATATTTTATTAAATATTTTCAGTGGTTTATAATTTATTAATGTATAAATTAAAAATTATATTGAATGAAGAAAGGATGAGAAGGGAAAAGTGACAAAAACACTTTTTATATGTTGTTTTAAAAATAATCCAAATTGGAAAACATGGCTGTTGTTAGGAAACAGGCTTCTCTGAAGAGAAACAGTGTGTTTGTTAAAACCGTATTCTGAAGAGTTAGTATCAGGCTAAACATTAAGCAGAGTTCATGGATATTTGTTAAACGTTTATTTTCTCAGATCTGAATGTCATGTCAAACTTACTTTACCTGAAGGAACGTGAACTGCTCCATCCTTAAAAATACCCTAGGGCATCTTTATTTTTGTTCCTAATAGCCAACCTAAATATAATAGTTATACTGATTTCTCTTGATTATTTACTATTGATGCATTCTAGATAATTATTATGATGTCATTGACAATGCCAAGTAAGTTATCTGGTCATGACAACCTGTTGCAAGAGTGGCTCACTAGCTAATGACACAGATCCTAGAATGAGTGGGGCAATATGAGGCAAGAAAGGCCCTTTGAGAAAAGAACCACTTCTCTGTGGCAGTTCTTGTCCAACAAACACAAACTGCCACTACTGAGTTCTGTTCAGCTTCCAGATAATAGCTATATCCATTTTATAGTATCCAGAGAGGCTAAAGGCAGTAATACCATTTAAGAGGCTGTTGGCACAGCCCAAGAAAAAGTTAATGTTAGCCTGGATAAAGTGGTAGAAGCAGGGGCAGAAAGAGATGGATATATGGATATATGATACGGACATTGTGATAGTTGACTTTTCAAGCATTGGTAACTCTGGGAAGCTGGAATACTAGGAGTGAGAAGAGAGAGGGTCAGAATGACTCCAAGGCTTCAATCTTGGGTGACCGAGAGTGTGGGTGCTATTAAATGAAATTGGGCATTCAGGAAGTAGAGTAGGTTTGTGATGGGGAAAGATGTTCTATCCTGGACATGTTGTCTTTGAGGTGTTCAAGGGGGGTGACTGTTGGGGCTGTGAGATTTGGGTTTAGAAAATAGATTAGAGCTGCAGATGTAGATATGGGAGTCATCTGTATCTTCCAAATTTAGATGTTAATTGAAGTTGTGGCAACGGATACAATTGCCTGTGGTGGGAATATAGAAAGCCAGCAAAACAAAACAAAATAAAATGGATTGAACAAAAGACTTGAGGTGCTGGAGAAGGAAGAGTAGCCAATGAAAATGTTAGAGAAACGACAGAAAGATGAATGAGAATCAGGACAATTTAATGTTTCAGAATCTAAAGGAAGAGAGAGAATTAAGAGATGTGGAGGTGGTCAGCACCATCAGATATTGCAGAAAAGCTGAATAGGCTGAAAATGGAAAAAAAAGCACCTGGATTTGGCACATTGGTGGACTTCATTTAAAGAGCAACTTCAGTGGGGTAGAAAGAGCACATATCATATTGCAGTGAGTGAGTTACTGAGGAAGTAGAAGAGGTACATTCTGTGTCACACATCAGTGATAGAAGCTATAGTGATAAAGTAAAAAGAAATAGGAAAATTATCTTAGCTTTATGGATTTTAATTCTGAAAGGGCACAAATGCTTCATTAAGTGGCATCCCCATTCCATATGCTCACCATGAATCCAGTCTAACTCTTCCATCTACAGTATCTAGAGTAGTTCGCCCCTCATAATATTAACATGGCTGAAGCAGCTTTAGGCATGACAACCTCATACAACAATGCAGAAAGGGGCAGAAAAAACCTACTTGATTCCTGTTACTTTTTAAGTGCTAAGAAATCTTCCTCACCTCTTTACTGCAAGGAGCCTTCGTCTCACATCTCATTGGACAGAATTAGGTCACATCACTCTTCCTTAGCCAATCACTGGCAAAAAGAACACGAAATTACCATAATCCACTTATACTAATCAAGATTAACACTCTATGATTGAGTCAGGATCTGGAGATGCAGCTTTAGCTGGGACCTGGGTCTGGGTCTGGAGCTAGACTTTATTTAAATTAGCTTTATTGAAATACAATTCACATACAATAAAACTCACCCATTTAAAGTATACAATTCAATGGCTTTTTATCTATTCACAGAGTTGTGCATCCATCACCAAAGTCAAGTTCAGAACAATTTTATTGCCCCTAAAGGAAATCCCATATTCATTAAACAGTTACTCTCCATTTTCCCTTCCCCAATCCCTGGCAAACACTAGTATATTTTTGTCTCTATGGATTTTCCCTGTCTTGATATTTCATATGAATGGAATCATACAATATGTGGGTTTTGATGACTGGATTCTTTCATTTAGCATAATGTTTTCAAGGTTCATCCACATTGTAGCAGGTATCAACACTTCATTCCTTTTTATGGCTGAGCAGTCAGCCCTCTATGTGTTCTGCATTTGTGGATTCAACCAACTGTGGATTGATAATATTAGGGGAAATAAACAATAAAAAGTAAAAATACAACAATAAAAATAATATGAATTAAAAACTAATACAGTATAAAACTATTTCTATAACATTTATATTATATTAGGTATTATGAGTAATCTAGAGATGATTTAAAGTGTACCAGAGGATGTGTGTAGGATACATACAAATACTATGTCATTTTAGATGAGTGACTTGAGAATGCTCAGATTTTGGTGTTGGAGGCAGTCCTAGAACCAACCCTGAGGATATCAAGGGATAACCATATAATATTCCATTGTATGGATACAGATATTTTGTTTTCCTATTTATTAGTTGTTGGGCATTTGGGCTTTTTTGTTTGTTTGGTTTTTTTTTACCTTTTGGCCATTGTCAAAATGCTGCTATGAACATTTATGTACAAGTATGTGTATAAACATGTTTTCAGTTTTTTGGGGTATATACCTAGGAACTGAATTGCTGGGTCATCAGTTAGCTCTATGATTAACATTTTGTGGAACTGACAAACTGTTTTCCACAGTGATTGAACAATTTTCCATTACATCAACAATTTAAGAGTGTCCCATCCCAATTTCTCCACATCCTCTAGAGCAGTTGTTATCTTTTTAAATAGCTATTATAGTGAGTGTGGAGTAGTATCTTATCATGGTTTTGTAGTCTTTCTTGAAGCGTATAGATAAGTGGAGGAGCAAGGATATCTGAACAAATCTGAGATGATTTTAATACAATGCCATAGAACTGCTGTGTGACCTCCATGATCATTTGTGGGCTATTGTACCCAATTGCTTTTCTCTCTCTCTCTCTCTCTTTTTTTTTTTTTTTTTTTTGAGACAGAGTCTTGCTCTGTCGCCCAGGCTGGAGTGCAATGGTGCGATCTCGGCTCACTGCAACCTCCACTTACCCGGTTCAAGAAATTCTCCTACCTCAACAATTCTGTCTCAGCCTCTCAAGTAGCTCGGATTACAGACATGCGCCACCATGCCCAGCTAATTTTTTTTTTTTTTTTAGTAGACACGGAGTTTCACCGTGTTGGTCAGGATGGTCTCAAACTCCTGACCTCAGGTGATCCACCTGCCTTGGCCTCCCAAAGTGCTGGGATTACAGGCATGAGCCACCACACGTGGCTTTCTTTTCTTTTCTTTCTTTCTTTTTTTTTTTTTTTTGATGGAGTCTCAGCCTGTCTCCCACGTTAGAGTGCAGTGGCATGATCTCAGCTTACTGCAACCTCCGCCTCCTGGGTTCAAGCAATTCTGCTGCCTCAGCCTCCCAAGTAGCTGGGATTACAGGCGCCTGCCACCACGCCCGGCTAATTTTTGTATTTGTAGCAGAGACGGGGTTTCACCATATTGACCAGGCTGGTCTTGAACTCTTGACCTCTAGTGATCTGCCATCCTCGACCTCCCAAAGTGCTGAGATTACAGGCGTGAGCCACCGTGCCCTGCCTTCAATTTCTTTTTTGACTGGACTGTTTCCTACTGATTACTTGTGCCTCCTTTGGGTTTCAAAATCTCACCTCTTCATGTGCTCATGGACTGTTCTGTCTTTAATCTCCTATGTAGCTTGGATATCTGGAAGCTGACTCTAACGTTCTTTATTTAAAGAAAGAAGTCAGAATTAATTATTATAGCCTAATAATAGAGTCTGGTCACAAATAAATACAAAAATGTTCTTATTTAACTTAATTTGGTGACTTTTTTTATTTTACTTTGACTTTATATTTGATACATTATTTGAATTATCAAAATTTTCAGGCACTGACTCAGGAAAGATTCAGTATAATAGGCAAGCATATTTGGATCTAATAATAAATTCTATAATTAAAATATGGTATAAAAATATAACTGTTAAAATTCATCTGGGCTGATCTATTGGTTACCCTGATAGTTGATATAGATGTTACAATAGCTGATTGGTGTTATAACATCAGTTCTTAGAGGACTATATATTTGTCAGGCTCATTTATCTCAAAAGCAGGAGTTAGGTTTGGTGAAGCATGGCAAAGAGTAGATTTTTAGAAAACATAATCATGGACAGAAGAAGTCTTACTCAGGAGATGGGTGTGTGGGTCCTGTAAATCCTTAGGCTAACACTAAGTTCATTCTGAGCGTTCCAAGGGAGCTAGCATGAGAATATGTTAAGGGTCTTAAAACCAAAAGTGAGAGTCTACAGCTTTTTTATTGTGATTAGCAATCATACACCCAAAGAGCTGTTGTGTGGACCTCCATGATCATTTGTGGGCTATAGTACCCAATTTCTTTTTTGGCTACACTGTTTACTACTGGTTAGTTGTACCTCCTTTGTGTCTCAGAATCTCACCTCTTCATGTACTCCTGGACTGTTTCTGCCTTTACGCCGCTATACAGCTTGGATCTCTGGAAGCTGACTCCAACCTTTAAGTAAGCACTTTGTGTGTGTGTGTGTGTGTGTGTGTGTGTGATCAGACACTGCTGTTTGCCTAGTCACGTACCATTTCCTCTTTCTTCATTGTTAACATTATGTTGGATTTTTTTCAGGTATCTTAAAATTCAAGATTCATAAACATTTTATTTTATAAATGAAAAGGAACTTAGAAGTCATTTAGTCGGTGTCTTAAAACTGTGGGTGAGTGATTTGCCTGCTAATACCATATGGGTCCTTGCTCTCTCTTGGGAATCTATTAAATCAGCATCTCTGGGAGTAGAACCCAAACACTGGTATTTTGCAGGCTCCCAAGAGTAGTTAAAATGTGCATCTAGTTAGTACTAGTATATCTTCCCAAAAATTACTTTGAGAGACATGGATGTTAATACTATAAAAGGCTATGCTTTGATACAACCCTAAATATTTCTGAATGATATCATGTGGATAACCATTACCCTGTATCTCTGCTCCAGAATGCTCCTTGATACCTCTATAAAGACAATCTTGACTAGGAAGGACTATGATTGACTCCGTTTGACATACATTTTGCTTTCTTTCTTTTTTTTTTTTTTGAGATGGAGTCTTGCTCTGTCACCAGGCTGGAGTGTGGTGGCATGATCTTGGCACACTGCAACCTCCACCTCCCAGGGTCAAGCAATTCTCCTGCCTCAGCCTCCCGAGTAGCTAGGACTACAGGCATGCACCACCATGCCCAGCTAATTTTTGTAGTTTTAGTAGAGATGGGATTTCACCATGTTGGCCAGGATGGTCTCCATCTCTTGACCTCGTGATCCACCCACCTCGGCCTCCCAAAGTTCTGGGATTATAGGCATGCACCACCACTCCTGGCCACATGATTTAAATATATATATACACACACACACACACATATACACACACACACTCTTAAATATAAGCAAATAACATATATATTTGTTTTTGTTTAAATACATATATTCATTTATTTTATTTTATTTTATTTAAATATTAAAAAAAATTTTAATTTAGGTCTAAGTCATGCCATAAACAGAATGTGTACACTATGGTGGTCATTGTTCAAAATGGGGACTGAACTTGATCTCTATTTTCTTTTTTTTTTTT